>NC_090704.1:33835811-34136644 GCF_040954835.1 Lepisosteus oculatus
CTTTGTAAAGAAAGTAAGGTGTTTAAAAATAAATATATATTCATACTGAGTTACATTAAAAATGCCACAGACGAGTATTGGACCCAGTAGTCAGAACAAGAGCATCTGCATCCCAATGTATAGATGTTATATGCAATCATTTGTGTATAGACATTCTGTATCTGAAAGCTTCTGTGTTTTCAAGTATAACAGCTGTCTTTTATATTAATTACTTTTTTTTAGCTTTTTAAATTATATATGCACCATATTTGTGCATTAACATTCTTAATAATCACTGTGTACATATAAAAGGTCTGTGGTAGTAATACTCCTTTGCATTTATTCATTATTGCCTTATTAATATTTGCAAATGACACTACACTTTGTTTTTCTTTGTGAAGCCACCAAGTGTTTCCTTAGAGATTTGAATTGTGAATTGGGAGATTATATGAATAGGCATACTTTGGAGAAGGTGCAGTACTTGGTGTACATGCATGACCAGTAACATTATAGGAGTTAGAAGTTTAGCAGTTTATAGCCTCACCTGATGATTCCCAGCCAGTCCTTTTTCTTTGCAAATCTTCAAAACTCCCTGACAGCCTCCCCTCTCATTGCTTTTCTGATCCTTTGTAATCAAACTGTATGGGTTGGCTTCCCTAATTAATTTCCTGTGAGCAGGTGGTTTGCCCATGAGGAAAATTGTGCTTCTTTGACTCCTGCCTTTACCCACTGTGCATTGAAGTGGCAACTCCGAATACTGCTTTCTCTACCTTTACAGACGTTCTCCTCCACTCAGCCGCAGGGTTTTTGGTGCTCAAATTAGAGAGCAGCTTGCAAAGCTTTAAGACCATGAATTGATCATTAATTAGCTTTGTTGTACTACTCTACTGTTCCAAATGCATGTTAATGCTTTTGGCTTTCCTGCTGAAGCTATTTAAGATTAATTGTATTTCTGCGTTCACAATATGAAGGAGGCTTTAGGCATTACAAGCCAACAGGCACAGGTTATATGGTGTCACATGAATCTTGTATAGAGATAATACTTGCTTAGACCAGAAATGGGCATCTCCCAATTCTCATGAGCCACAGTGAGCTCGAGTTTTTCTTTAAACTCTAACCTTAAAACGTTTGGTATAGATCATCTTGTCAAGCCTTCACCAAAACCTGAATTGTGTTTTTAAAATATTTTTCATCCTGACCACTATCTGTCTGGTCTTCCCCAGGTCTAATTCTGGAGTGGTAAATATCTATTCGCATGATGCTTGTCTTCAAGAGTCTACACCAAAGCCATTAAAGGCCATCATGAATCTGGTGACATCAGCTTCTTCACTGCTGTTCAATCCCACCACAGAAATACTAGCGATGGCTTCCAACGTAGTAGACGAAGCCGTCAAACTGGTAAGTCAGTGTTCAGAAGGGATCTTCTGTGTGCCTGAAGGCTGAATTACAACATCCCCTGAAAGCTGATTTTGTGTTTAAGGTGTCTTAATTTCAGCACATAAGCTTTGCAAAGGTTTCGGGAAGATTTGATAATGGAACGGTCATCTGTCAGAACAAGAATTCATGGAGTAAGATAATTTTAGTCTGGCATGATAAATTGATTTGGGGGCATAGTTGCAGGAACAGTCATGTGTCTGTGCTTTGCAAAAGCTAAAGCATGGTGTCTGTTTTCAGGCACATCCACAGCTTAAATGAAATAATAATAAATAAGTGATTTCTGCAGATGGTAAAATTTCAGAAAGTCAGTGTGAACATTTCTGGATCAGAAACTTGACATAAGTGGGTTTTTTTTGTCCAGGTTAATTGGTGTTTGTAAATTGTGGCTGTGTGTCCATTTGGGGTGGTTACTGTGACCCACACTAATGGATAGATGGCAAATTTAAATGCATGTTTAATGGGTAGCGTATATTAGACGCACCTTTAAGTAACATGAAAGTCCAGAAAATCCATTGCCAATGTAATTGTCTTCATTAGTTTCACAGAAAGATTAAATAAGAAGCAGAGTTTGTTTCAGCATCTGTGGCAAAAGGAGCAATCTTTTCAACTTGAGTGTCATTCTTCAGTTTTTGCCTTCAGCATCTTACTTTCAATGAATCACAGAGTTATGTGGTTAGTCTCTAATAAAAGAATGTAAGGGGTAAAACACTTTCAGGACCCATTGCTTAATGTTGCCATATTTCAGTGAAATGCTGAAAAGTAACTCTGGGAAAAAAAGGCCTTCAGTGAATTGCAATGACTTCAGCCCTACTGTCAGCTGTAAATATTTAATTTGCCCCTAGAAATGACCTTGGAATTCTACTGTTTTTTCAGTGTTTCAGTGACCAGTTTAGTGTGATAATCTGTTTACGGAAAAGGCCCCTGTAACATACAGACCTCTAATGAATTGACTGAGCTACTGTTCAAGATATACTTATGTTGTTTCTCAATGCGTGGTCAGGTATCCATGGAAACCACTGTGAAATGACAACATAAATAGGAAAGTCAAAAGGTTCTTGTATGTTGTGGAACAATGAGGTGTTAGTGTTGATAGTGCTGCATCAAAGTCACTTCATTATTGACAGCTATCTCAGTATAGTTTTACATTTATGGGACTAGGTTAGTTTCATTGCATGTTAATTACATTGCCAGGTGTGTACCACCAAATATGAAGATACGGAATAAATTCATTAAAATCACAGATGGGTACAGTTGCTTTGTCAGTTCTGAATGAGCTTTTAAAAACGTGATCCAGATGCTGAACTGTATGCCATCTGTTTGTCTTTGCCCATCTTTCAAAGTTAAATTTCAGTTTTTTTTGTTTTGGTGATTTCAGGTGCACATCCCTAGTTTCAGCGTTTTTTCCAACTTTCCCGTATTCCGACGGAAAACCATTTTCCTCCCTCAGTGTATGGACTTCTCTCCTCGCAGCGGCTTCTTCTCTGTGGCTAATAACAAGGGCAAAGCTCTGCTGTACAGGTATGGAGCTCTTGGATTAGTGCTGATTTACAGCTGCTCACTCCACCACTGCAGTGCCCTTGTTTCAGCTTATTTTAAGGTGACTGAAGTTGGGTTTGAGGATCATTGTGCTTATATTTGGACAGGTACAACACTGGAACAGTGTCTGTACTTGCACAAAATAGCAGGTAGTCTGGAGAAGAGCCCAAGCATACACGTGTTATCTAAAGATCAAATGTTGCATTACAGACACACTGATGCTGTGGTGCTTGATGAAATCCTTGAACGTAACTAACAGTCAAATTAAGCATTATCATATAGTGATATACGGGAAATGAAACGTAGTGGTATAACATAAAAGGTTATTTCTGCTAAATGTAACAGAGAAAACACTATGCTAGTTGATACGGTTTTCTTTTTTCTGGTTCCTTTTTAACTACAAGCACAAGAAGAATGATATCGGGGACTGTATTGACTTTGTGATTGCAGGACCCCCTGGGTATTTTCTTATCTTGTACTGATATATGTCATAACATTTAAGAACATAATCATGTTTACGGGTGAGAGAAGGCTGTTCAGTCCATCTGGCTTATTTGTTTTTATTGGCTAAATGATCAGGAAATCTCATCCAGCGGTTTTTGAAAGAAGCTACAACAGTTTTAACAACATGTATGGCCCCACCAGCCATACTCCATACTCCATAGCCTTTGTGTAAAAAAAACGCACTGGCAACAGCCAGAGTTTTTTTTAAATAATTAGAGGGTGCTAATTAGTCTGAAATGTGCATTTCGTCACTGTTTACAAGCATCCCAAAATCCATCATCTTTTTCACTCAGTGTTCATGTATAAATACCTTAAATGTTAGAAGCAATTAGATACATAAAAAATTAAAGAGCAAGTACAAACTTAACTTGATGAATGATAGATAGTGTTCCATATTGATGATTTTTAAGCAAAAAACTGATGGATCTTCTTTTCTTTTAGGTTGAAACATTACACAGACTTCTAATGAGCTTTTTCTTCTAATCCTGTAAGTATAACATTGCTAAGTGCTATTTGAGTTGAAAGCATGAACCTTATTTTTGTTATATTTGTGCATAAAAATCTAAGGCTAGAAAATAAGAGCCAAGTATATTTTGGGGGATGTTTATCTTCAAGTCAGTACTAGTTTTTTTGTTTCCATTTTATAATGGAAACGATAAATAAAGAACAATGCTCTGTAAAATCTGTTCTTTCTAAAACAACTGACTGACATTCTAAGAGAATATATATTTTAGTAATTGTGATTATAATCACAGAAGAGTTTAAGAATGGCTTATGGTGTACAAGCCATCTGTATTAAAAGAATGTGCAGCTGAATGTGACTTTCAGTGTTTCTTAATTTTATCCACACTGGCATTTGGAGCAATAAAACCTGAGTTGTACACAAAAAAATAGCATAAATCTTTTACTTTGAGTAACTCAGTTTGGTCTATGATCAGCATTAAACATCTAAATACACTACATTTTGCTTAGTGCTGGATGGTGACTTATATTTACCTAGACTTTCAGTCAACACACTGTGAAGTGTTGCTTCTGCACATCCTTCCACAACTGAAGATAGTAGGAGTTATGGATTTATAGTGTTATTACAATAAATTAGAATCTGCTCTGATGGCATTCTGTCAGGGTTCAGTGCACTGAGCTTGTTACAGAAGTGAGCTAAACTATCTAGACTTCTGCCACAGTAAACAGTAGTCTTTTAGTGTAACAGATGTTGCTGCTGTTTAGAGAATGGTGTGCAATCTCTGAGCCCTCAGGTGGCTGTGATTGGATCCCAGCAGAGGCAGAGCAGAGCTGCACTCATTCCACAAGCTGAACCTATTGCCTAAATTTCAAAGAAGCCTATTTGGTGCCACAAGTATTGCCTGCTGTCCCATTCAGCTGGTTTTGCAATTAGTTATTATTAAAAATTAGAAATTGTTAAAGCAGCATTTCCAAAGTGAATAACATCATCCTGTGCATTTTTTCAGGCATTGAATAGCTGCTTAAAGAAAAAGTTAGTGGATACCAATTTTTGGAGTACCGTACATGTTGTGACAATGGACATTGACAGACCATTGGACAGTTGTTTGTTTAATTGTTAATTTCAGACTGAAACTGTGTATTTGTTACACTACATTTACAGTATTTGGATAGGAGTTGTTAGAAAAGATTAATTTTTGTGAGCTACAAAACATGTATGTTTCCATATTCGTTAAATTACTGTAAATCACTATAAACCAGAAAATCACTGTACCTAAATGTTCCTGAATGGTTGTAACTGTAAGTCTTGTAAATCTTCATGAGAGCAAATCAGTTTTGTGGAGGTTTTCATATGGATACACGATTAGTCTTGTTATATAACAGTCCCCAGCTGCTGTTGTCTGCCACCACAGGGTGTCACTCTAATACAGTGAGAAAAGTCTTAACCTGCCTCAGTGTGTTGACGTTTCTGTTTTTAAACAGACTGATTTTCTGAGGGTTTTGTTTCAGTAGGAATGGAGCAGCGTGGAAACATGGAACAGCCTCAGGGTGGATTCGTTCTGATGCCTGTGTGGGTCTGCTCTACGACATGGGACATCTTAGCTTACCACACTGGATGGTTTACTCTGTATGATTCCTCAAACTCATTGTGTCAATTTATATTTCTAATAAAAAACAAATGTGACATTTTCTTTAATTTGAGACAATTTATTTACAGATGCCCTAGGCTTTTCTTGAGATGAAACTGGTTTAATATTAATATCTGAAATCAAGGAAAATCCAGGGAAATAGGTTATAGTCACGAGTCTTTTTAATCTCTTTGCAGACAATGATAGTTAGACATTGTGTCCTTGTTTTAATAAGAGCTTACTGAATGTACAAAAAAATGCTTCTTTAGCACTAGTTTTTGTTCTATTTATATGTCAGCCAACCAAACCATCCATCTTTTCCTAGTGAGAGCCGCGGTGTGAACCAAACCAATTTTGTAATTTCCCAAGAATCCATTGCTAGAGAACAGTGAGAAGAGTCATAGACCAAATTATGCAGTTTGATGGAAATAATATTTAGTCTGCAATGTTAGGTAGGTTTTGAGTGTCTCTTCTCTCACAGAGAGTTTTTTTTGGCCTTTACAAACACAGAGCCTCTGGCTAACAAACGTATTTACTTCATGATGATATTAGATCATCTCTGATGTCAGTGACAGGCAGTGAGGTGCTGTCATCTTCATAACTCTCTGCAATAGCTTTTTAAATGACAGGCTTTAAGAGTTATCAACAAGGATAATGATTCTTACGAACTTCAAGAAAAGTTTTCAGGTCCTGGCTCATCACACTTTGTGAACCACAGAACTGTCTTCTACATCATACAAGTTAGAAAATAGCTAGAACAATCATGTTCCTGTAAGAGCTGTTAGAAATAAGCTGTAATAAAGCTTTCAAATGGCCCCTGCAATTTTAGATATGTATTTTCTTTATCCATGGCAAGTTAACAACTACCTTTCACAGCTAGAACATGTTGGCTTAGTTTACACTGGGATTGGGTAAGGATGTGTCACTGTCATGATTTTGTGAGGTCTGATTTAAGCTGCTTATGAAGTTTTTCAGGAGAAGAGGCTGGTAGATGGGGGGGGGGACTCAAATTTAGGTTTAACATATAACTTCTTTAAAAACCTGATCATCTTCTTTCACAGGAGGCAGCAAAGAGGATAAGTATATTTTTCTTGCATAGAAGAGCTTCCTTTGTGTTCAATTAAATATGGGCATTGCAACTTCAGTGTGCAGCATAATAGGTGACCCTCATGTTTCTGAAGATCTTATACGAGTTGCCTCGGCAACCAGCAAAGTTACCATACCTCTGGTGGAAAATGCAGGAAATCATTTTGCCGCAGTAATTTGATCGCTAGAAGCAAGCATGATCTGTTTTATTTGTTAACAAGAAGGAAAACTGCCTGCAGGGGGTATCGAGGAACAGGGTGGGAAGAGTGTAGTGGCTTCTTTGCAGTACTTGACTCTGCTTAAAGAAACTGTCGTGGTGCATCACAAAAATCATGGAACTGGAATACTGGTGATGCAACACCCCTCTCTTCCTACCCTTTAAAAGGCAAGTTTCCTGTGCACAAGCCTTGGAGTATTCCATGATGAGAGATACATTACTGAAAATGCCATTTTAGTGACAAAATGTAAAGAAATTGGGATTTGGAAAAGACGCATGCAGCCCCAGATGCCAAGACCACAGATGACAGAACGAAGTCTAGTCTGCAGTGATGGACAAGAATTAAATGTTCAGCTCTTTCAAGCCTGACACAGCAGTCACTTTACAATTCATATCCTGTCACACAGCTCTGTGTATTCAGGATTGAACTTGGATTACTATAGCTTTAAAGTCATTTGCAAGTTATCTTTAAGATTTTCTGTTAGCTTCACAAGATGATGTGACTGTATTAAGTAGCTCACAGCCAAATACCATTTGCAAAGAACACCTCTGCAAGTTTTTTAGAATCTAGAGCAGTGCTATGGCATTTGGCAAGGATAGCACAAGCTGTCATTACTGCAATATTAACCTGTGTTCCCCATCAGCTTTGTATTTTATCTCCATTAAACTCCCAGCAGTGCTTTGCAGCTTCCTTAAACTGGAAAAGTGTTCTATTAACAAGTTTGTACTTTGGTTTCCTGCAGTCTTATCAAAGCCATTAATACAGGAATATTAATGGCCCCACTCTGTGTAAGCAAATTTTTGAAACAGTTTTGCCATCTCATGGTTGTCCTAGGGGCCTTCATTTTAATTACTCTACAGTAGCAGAAAAAAAAATCCCTAAAGCGAACAGGACACAAAAGGAAAAGGTACAGAGAAATAAAACAGAAATATTAATAGATTAGTTGCTATGTGCTATGTTTCCTTGAGTATACTTAGTGAGATTTATTAAACCCAGGTCCTAACAGCAAAGCAAAACGCAAGTGAGTCACACATTGCCAGTAAGACTTGTTCTATTTGCATCCCCACAATGAATAGTTCAGCCCTTTTAAGGAAAAAGAAATTGCTTGGATTTAACAAATGGTGTTAAAAATAGAAGGGAATGACCATGATTGCTTTAATTATTAACTTCAACCAATAATTTATTCAGTGTATAATTAGTATTCTTTCAATAGTCAAAAATATACTAATAAAGTAAGATCCATTAAGTTAGTGAAGCACAGCCGGGACACAGTTCCTCCTCCAACCAATTTATTTAATCTATAAATAAATACTGCTGATATAACAGAAACAAAATAAATCAGTATGGCACAAATTAGATTTCAGGTGTCATAGTCATGATTTAATAAAATAAGGATTCTTATTGTGGTTACTATAATTGTTTTTAACAAGTAATCAACCAAATGATTATTGGTGACACAAGAATGATCTGGGAATACTTCACTTGTCTCGCATTAGTAAGGACTCTAAGCACATGTCAATATCCAAGTGTTTCCCAGCCTGTGGTCTGTGGCCCTTGGCTGTTTGTGAAACTACAGTGTGTTCTCAGAAATGAAAATGCTGTGGATTTTATGCTAAAACTGTAATTGTTCCCACCCTGATAGTACTCGCCATAAAGGACACAACACTTGCTTTTCAAAGTCTTAATTTCCTTGCAGTTTCTACTGCCATTTATCAGTTAATCCCAGTTAATCAAACATTGTACTTTTGACAGCATAGGGACATTATTATGAAAGATACAGCATGTTAAAGTACAGTATATTTAATGGTATTTGTATCATTTTATTTTCCTGTCTTAACAGCATCTGCTTTCAATGAGAAATATGTGAAAAACGAAGAAGTAGATCCGTTGACACTTGTAACAGAAATGGAATATCTTATGAACAGTGTCACTCAGAAGACAAAATTATTTGCGGGAAGGCATTGGGAAATGTATGAAAAACGAGTCTCAAAACGCTATATTAATACCAAAATCACAAACACCAAAATTATCTACAGAAAACACAGAATCACTTAAAAATTAACACCTGTTTAAAAAATAAAAAGGTGACAAATAATAGAAGACCATTTGTCCCATTTTGCCTGTTTGGTGGTTAGCAGCTAATCAATTTGCGAATCTCATCCAGTTGTTTCTTAAAAGAATCCAGAGTTGGGTAGCTTGTTCTATGCACCTACAGTCCTTGGTGTAAAGATGTGCCTCCTGTTATCTCATAAACAGAAGCTCTATAACCTGTGCAGGGTTTTACTATATGAAAAATTTAATAAATCAGATTTATGTGGATAAGGTTCTTTTGAATGCTTAGTTTCTTATTTAAATCAATTATAATTAAATATTACACTAATATTACAATAAGTATAATATAATAAAAAGTATACTTGGAATTTAGGCATAACACTTACAGGACTATGGCTTTTCGGGACATGGCATGACTGTCACTGGAATATATGAAATGAGTTCAGGTGTCAGCAATACCCAGGAGGAGTGTTCTGTGACCATTCAGCAGGAAGCCATTAAGTCCCTCAGGATGTATCTTTGCAAAGTGGTACATTGATACAAGCCTTTCCACTGTGGAGGAAATGAAAAGAACATCCTCAATGCCCAGGTGAAAAGTATGTGTCCCTTGGTATTCTGAAAAAAAGATGTTAATAAGAGAGTAGACAGTTTGATCACTGTTACAACTTTTTTTTTTCAATTTTCTAGTCTACATGAGCAATGCTTCACTCTTCAGAGGAAAGCGGACTTTGATTTTGGTCCTATTAAATGCTGAATGTGTATGAGTGTCAGTATCTAACAGTACACTTCTTATCTGTGTATTTCTATCACTGTCTATCCAGTTCAATCTTTAAATTATTTAAAGGGTTTCAGGGATTTGGAACGAGCTATTCAGCCATGCTGCTGCAGCTAACATGGCTTCTTTCGATAAGTGACTGGATGAAATCCTCGGATTTATTTGATACTAACAACAAAACTAACTAGATGGGGCAAATGGCCTGTTCTTGTTGGTGAAAATCCTTATGTTATTATGTTGTTCTTCGTTTCCCTGTATTTCATTCTAAATCCTCATTCTTACACATATATGGCTTTGGAATGAAATACAGGAGCCTATAAATAAATATTTGAAATAGGATTACATTAGGTAACCAATCTAATTTTTTTCTTCTCTTTTCATCACAGTTCTATCCACATTTAAGCTATACACAATTAAGGCCAATGCAAAACCAATACAATTATTTAGCTATGAAAATTTTAACTGTTTAACTATATTTGTCTCTCAGTCTTTTAATATTCAAATAACAAGCATGCCTCGAATCTCTTTCCCATTTTTGTCCCTGTTTTTGTGCATATACATAACTGGTTTTACCCAAATAATACTTCAGGGAGCTATAGCATGTATTCTGAACAGGTTTTTAGTCAGGAATGCTCAGGACCACATTCACTGGCAAAAAGAAGAAAAACTCCCTGGCATTGTTCCTATTGTTCCTCCTGGAATTATTAAAGAATATGCTTGTTTTAAATTATGGATGAGATTTTCAGATCAGATAAGATCAGAATCCCACGGTCACAAGGACAGAAGCGCTATGAATACTAAGAGCCCCTATACATTTTAATATATTTTTGAATGTGATTATAGAAGACCTCTTTTGCATTAATAGTGAATCATGTTTCCAAGGTGCATAGGGGAGGAATTCATCTTCTATTTAGTCATTTCACCAGCATCTCACCCTGTCCTCCTTTTTTTCTGGTAATGTTTTCCATTTCTTTTGAACGGGGTTTGACAGCCTGGAGTATCCTGTTGTTGTTACCCTTAAAATCTAAAAGCACCTTGAGCTATTTGCTACCCTAAAGACTGAGTGAGATCTGTTCAAAGCTCCTTGGCTCCTTCTTTGATCTTAAGCAACAGAAAAAGAACACTCCTAAGGGGTGACATGCATTGGAAGCATTCTGTTCAGATGGGAGCTCTCATATGCAAAGAGATTTCATTCACACCCCCACCTCTCTACCTATGCAGCTACCAGTATTCCAAACAATGGGGCTTGTCTGGCCATTACTGGGGTAGGGCTGTCAGATTAAATACAGGGTTTTCTCAAGCCAGGGCTAGGCTCACAGGGAGCCACAAGCAGACAGAAAAAGCACCCCTCTTTTCTCACTTTGAGAGATGTCCACCTCTACTTTGTTTTGTAAAGCACCTCAAAAAATTGCCACTGAGACATGACAAACTCTAGCCAGCAGCTATCACCCTGCAACTCACAGCTGGCAACTCACTAAAGCTAAGCAGGTGTGAGCCTGGTCAGTACCTGATTTGGAGACCTCCTGGAAAAGCTAAGGTTGCTGCTGGAAGAGGTGTTAGTGCGGCCAGCAGGGGATGCTCACCCTGTGGTCTGTGTGGATCCTTGTGTCCCAGTATAAGGATTGGGATGCTATATTGTAAAAAGGCGCCATCCTTAGGCTGAGAAGTAAAACCGAGGTCCTGACTCTCTGTGGTCATTAAAAATCCCAGAGTGTTTCTTGAAAAGAGTAGGGATGTTACTCTGGTGTCCTGGCCAAACTTCCCATTGACCTTTAACAGTCATGGCCTCCTAATAATCCCCATCTATGAACTGGCTTCATCACATCATGTTCTCCTCCCCACTGATAGCTGGTGTGTGGTGAGTGTACTGGTGCACTATGGCTGCTGTTGTATCATCCAGGTGGATGCTGCACATTGGTAATGGTGGAGGGGAGTCCCCATTACCTGTAAAGTGCTTTCAGTGGAGTGAAGTGTCCAGAAAAGCACAATATAAATGTAAGGAATTTTATTGTTACTATGATTATGATTATTTAACGCTATCAAATGACTTTGATCTGTGGAACTGAATTTATAGTACCAAAACTTTTCAGGTTTAATTTCCAAACATTTCCCGGACCACCATGTGCTACATGTTTTTATACTGCGTTATGTACGGAATCCGAACGGAATAAGGATATCTGCACTCAGTAAACATTTGTAATGCACAAACCCTTAAATTGTGAAAATCTTGTTCATTTAGTTTAATTTTGGGAAACATAACAGTGCTTTGCAAAAGTATGGTGTCCCATTTTGTTGAATTACAGTTCACCCAATTTAGAAGTGAATATTTTAAATCAGAACTTGAATGTTTAAACAGAGCATGTTTAGAGGTGCAAGAAGATAATGTTAATGATCAATTTACTGTAAACTGAGGTTTTGTAGAATGTTAATAATGCATTTATACATACACAGTAGCATTCATATTAACACTGACCGCACCCTAATCCTGACTTAATGCATTATTGATATTCTATAGAACTTTGGTTTATAGTTAATTTCTAATTAATGAAATATCTATTCAATCCCCATTTATAAAACTTTATGTAGAGCATGGCTGATCCTTCATTACTTCTTTTTCCCAAACTATTTGTGATTAACACTTTTCCAGGGTTTCCTTCTTTAGCAATAAGCGTTTTAAAATCCACAAAAGAGGGGAATGTTCTTTTAATTTGAATGTAATGCTTTAAATCAGGCAAACTTGGATGGTATTGTTGAGGGTGGGTTTAATAAACTTGGACATTGAGTCTTCCAATCTGAGAAAGGGGAAAACCCTCGCTTTTAGAACTGCACTGGTAAATGGACAAAGGTGGAGTAAACTGAAATGATTCTTGTGTGCTGCTTTTGTTGTATTTTCCAGGTGAACACTAGTTTTTCTTTGCATCAGGCGGGTTTAATCTGTTTCTCATTTAAGAACAAAAAAATGTAAAATTAACATTGTTTTCTCATAAGTGGTAAAAGATTTGTCATTGCTCAGTGTTGGGAAATCTGCTGGTAATGGAATTTGTGTTAAAATTTGAGATTACTAAATTACTGGAGAGAAAATTCAACAAGTCCTCAAAGCACAGAGACCCTCGCCCAGCCTCTACCCCAGTGCCAAACTGTGAGATGCAAGAAGTTTTAACAGCGGAATACAACAGAGAAAATATCATTGTATAATATCCTTAACGAAAAATTTATGAAACTGATCAAAACACAGACATTCTAAGAAATTACCAATTGAGGATGTAAGGGTGAGTTATAACACCTGCGGGTTCTGCAGGGCCAAATACAGCCACCCCTTGTCATAATAAATATTATTTTATCATTTTTGTAAAAACTGAAATGTGTCTGTCATTCTGTAATCACACCAGCAGATGTCCCCTCCATTACATGAAATCTGCTGCCCCATTTAAGCATTGCTGATGTCTTCTTCAGCGTCAGCATGAAGCAATGGTTCCCCCAGCCTGTCTATAATTTACAAAACAGTCTGATAACTCTGTTTGAGAGAGGACCCTGTCTCCAATGAGCACAGGCGAAGAAGCTGTTTCAGGGCTGATCAGAAACACATGCCTTATGAGATTTGTTTTCCCATCTTTGGTGTGTAGAATACTTTTCTCCCTCCTTTGAACACTCAGTAGAGCAGTATAATAAAAACACCCCCCACCCCCTTGTAGAGAAAGGAAAAAACAAGCTTACGCTACTTTGGCCTAGTTTTTGTCTTGTTTTCAAGATTAAAAAAAAGAATGTTTCATAATTTACGTTCCACACAGTTCTACACAAATTCCCTTCACCCCACCCTGTATAACAGCTAGCATAGGTATTAAAGGAGAACTGCTACACCATTTTTGCATTTTGGGCTTAATATAATAGATCAGCAATGATCAGTGCATTTCAAATAACAATGAAACTACCAAGTACGCAGTAATGTGTACAACATCACAACATCCAATTTACATCACAAAAGAGATTAAGTTTCAACATATGTGTAGCGCCATATTATCGTTATTGTCTGTGATTCAGAATGAGGCAATAACACTTGTTGTAACAGCCCTGTCCTGTTACATTATAAACATGCTTTTGACCAAGCGAATTTTGCTATTATATTAATAGTAAATATGTTCATGAAACTGACACATACAAGATGACGTTTTTAGTTGCTTTTTATTATTACAAAGAAGAGCAACCTGCCAACCAATTAAATGCACTCATCGTAATTAATGTTGTTAGGAGACCATGTTTCTGTTTCTTATTTGCTTACAGCGGCAGGTGAGCAGGAAGGACCACTTTCCTGTCACAGTTTGCACCAACTGTGTTTCTCGCTTGTGGCGAGAACAGTGATTTCACATCTGCCTGTAACAACATGGAAACCATACAGTACGTTCACAAAGTTAATTTTATACAAATTCAGAATTTTGTGATAACGTTTCTTACATTTTTATTTTTACTGAAATTTAATAACCGAGAAATTGGGAAAGCAGACCCCCTTGAAAACTATCAAATGAAAAGTTTACTTTGCAGAATCTCAGGCTCAGGCATGCTTTAAATTAAATAGACATGTGAACCCCATTTCAGAGAAGTGCTCAGTGAAAGCTCACAAGTATTTTTTTGTATTTTGTATTTGCAACCAGTACTGTAGGTACTGCCTTCCAAATTGCTTTAATTGCCTGCCAATTAGATTTTTAGAGTGCCCAGGTGTCTAAGAAACCCAGATTTTATCTTACTTTTTGTGCCATAATCAAAAACAATAAAAGTATTAAAATATGCCAGTTTCTCTGTCTCCTAATATGTGAACTCAAAACACAGATTCCTAGAAAATGCTTGGCCCTCAGAAATACAAATCCCTTATTGGGCCTCTAATACACTGTCTACAGTATGGCAGTACCTGTTATGAGAGGGCTTTAGATTCGGACAAGATGGAGATTCACTATATCAAATACTCATTGTGCTATATTTCTCAAAAATGTGGAGAAAGAAACCCATTATCCATACATTTAAAAGCTAAAAGCTTAATGCAATACAGGGTCGTGGAGGAGCCAGAGCCTATCCCAGCGAGCAACAGGCACAAGGCAGGACACACCCTGAATGGGATCCCAGTCCATTGCAGGGCAGACACACAGACAGACATGTCTACACTCACACCAGGGCCAATTTCCTCAGAAGCCAATTAACCTACCAGTATGTCTTTGGACTGCGGGAGGAAACTAAAGCACTTGGTGGAAATCCACATGAACATGGAGAAAACAAAATTGCTCTAATTATAGATTATGCCATATTGTAGCTGTCTTTAAACACTAGGCCAGTGTTGTTTACTTCTAGTAAACTATTAAGGAAATAAAGAACAGCCATATCTGAATCTCATTATACTTGTTTATGGTTTTCTTGTTTAATTAAATGTTATTTTGTTCCTCTATTCGTTTGCAGTTTATTTTTCTCCTTCAGTGACATTGTGTGTACATATACGGTACTAGATATATCAGTGAGATGCCTTTATTACGTGTTTATTTCCTTTCTAAGGAATAATGTCTGGACAATTGCAAGCCTTTAACATTGTAAACATGAAATTAAAAATGCATGAGTGAAGGGGATGCAACACAAAGGGAAATTATTATGATGCTCTGCATGAAAAAGCTGCTTTGTGTGGGACTAGTGGTTTCTCTTGAAATTGAAAGACATATGTAACTCAGACAGTTTGAGAACTTGATTCATATGGCAGCAGGTTGTGTCTGTTTAATGTTTATTTTCCACACTTTAAAAGAAAACCGTGAAAAACCTCCATGTAATCTGAAAAGACATAAAACAATCATTCTCAGTTATACACGCTATACATTGTGACCACTGAACTGTGATCCTTGTCAATGGAGTGAATGAAATATGAAATATTCATCTTTCCCTATGAACCCAAAGAAAGGACTGTAAGCAGTTGTGGACATAAGGTGGCAGAGGTAATCCTTAGAGTGAAGGGTATACCAGTTGTTCAATTGTCTGGACTTGGTGAAGTCTGTTTGCCTGATGGGATCCCACTGTCTCAGGATGAAGATGTTTCTGTGGAAGCCTGGCTCTTTGTTTAAGTCATCTGCTTGCTCCTGACAGTCGAATCTCAAAATTTCCTTCTCAAAATCTTTCTAAGTTTACAGGAAGCAAATTAATTTTGTCAGGGGGTGGGGCCAAAGCTCTTACAGATTTAAGACATCAAGATGATCCAGAGAATTTTCAAGATCTTCGGTGCCATCAAATATTTCGATCCCACTAGTTTACAGATACGGTGTAATGATCAAGCATTTTAGAGCACTGTTTTATGTAAAAGGAGGTCAGAGCTTCTGAGTGACTCAACCACTAAATGCATTCATTCCATGTGCAGGCTGAGTGCTATGATTCTGACAGTGTAAATCCAAGATTAGGCATCTTACTGGCCAGCTCTGGCTGGAATTCCTCAGCTTTGCGCCAGCTGGATTGGGCTTGGGATCATTTGGCCAGGGCTCTCTTGGCTTCCAGAAAACCTGTGACTCCTGTGATTTCCCAGGTGCCTGCAGGTTCCCATTGGAAGACAGCTTCTCCTGCAACTGATGTTGAATATTAAGTCATTCCAGAGCTTGTAGCATGACAGGAAATAAAAAGCTCAATGGGTGGGCGGGTCTGAGAAGCCCGTCTGCATTTCTTCTTTCTCCCCCTTGGGTATACATCGGTCATCATAGTGAGCCGACATGTTGGGACACAGTGCGGAAATTCCAGACCGTGTGGATATGTAACACAATATTGATAATGATTCAAATTGGGTTGAAAGGATTCTTTGAGGGAAATCAAGTCCTTTGAAATAAGTAGGTCTGTTTTATTATTTAATATCCAGCAAAGTGTTTCTGCAAAACACATCCTGTTCAGCTAAAAATGAATAGCAAAACAAATCATGAGAAGGGACAAATAATGACAGAAGGTCATTAATGTTTGAAGATGTGAGTTACATACTGTAGATAATACACCAGTGAACATTTCATCCAGATGTACCCAGCTGTCTTCTGAGTCAACAATGTCACTGTTCTCCCCCCTCAGGTTTAATTTGGTTACTGTTCCAATCATAGCAACAGTTTTGACAGAATTATGCCTCATCATTATTGTCAAGGACAGATGCTGTTGCTGACCTAGAATGTTTGCAGACATGCACTTCATTTCATCAAAGGAACACGTCCTTATCAACAGTTTTAGACATACAACACATTATTTGACCACCTAACAGGGAATTATACCACTTTGCTCTTAGACTGACCCTCATAGTTCTTGGTAGGAGATTTTGGAGAACTCTGTTTTTGAAACAAAGTCCACAGAAGAAGAGCAGATTTAGCTAGGAGCAGGCCGCAATGCAACAACAGTATCATTGTTTTGTTCAAGTGCCTTTTGCTAATAACCTGTTAACGAGAGGATTGTTACCTAAGTGTTTCACAAAGGATAATAGGGTATGGTAGATTGTTCCAGTTAGCTGTAAACTATAAGCTGTTCAAATAATACATGACATTAAGAAATACTCTATCACCTTCTCCAAGGACATACTGTAGGGATCAGTGGTGAAATGTTGTCATAGAAAACCAAGTAAGTTGCCCCTTAATTTTTTTTACTCAGAGGTAATGAGAACCAAACAATCAAGAGCTTTGTGGAGAGATGAGGAACGTGCCAAAATGACTGAGGTTGGACTGATGTGCTCCAATGAATCTCTCGTTTGGCTTTTGGGAAAGTGCTGCTGATGAGTCTGGCTAAAGTTCACAAGTGAAAGCACAGTGTCCATGATTGAATTTTTAACAGATTCATAATAAGGCTAGTCAAGATGAATGGCTGACTTTGATATGGAAAAGAAAAATGAAGAGAGATTATGCCCTCTTGAAGTGTTAGAGATGTGACCTGCTGTGATAAAAATCCCTTGGATATAACTGTGATTATAATTGACGGTACCTAAACTTACAAACAAAGAAAGGTCCCACCATGAATTGCTTTCTTTCGTCGGGTATTTTATTTACATATATGAAGCAAACCATTAAAACAAAAAAGTTTTAGCACTCAGACCATATTGGAATGTGACAGCTTTAAAACATGTGCTTTAATTAACAACAAACATTCACAGTGCATTAAAGATTTGAAAAGAACTTCAGCCAGTGGAGTTATGAAAAAGAAAGACAAAGGCTTGCCTGATTTTTGACAGCCCTTTTGGCAGATTGGTGATTTAATAGAAAAAAGTTGCCAAAAACAGAATTTCTATAATTTATAGAAGGAAAAGGCTAAAGAATAGTAATCCTTCATTTAAACAGGTAAGTCAGTCGAGAACAAATTCTCATTTACTTTACAGTGATGACCTGAAGAGCCTTGCATTATTTTTGAAAACGTTTTCAGGAAGTAAATTATTTCTCAGATATGTAGCAAAGATTCACATTGTTTTGCATATGCATTTGATATATATATATATCACCTTAATGTCCACATTAGCACACGACCATTATTTTTATTCATACCCAATAATGACCAGACCATACCATTTTATGAATATTCCTTATGAAAAAGCTTCCTTATTTTTATAAATGACTTAATGTGATATGTTTATTTGTATTTTATCAATAAGAGTTAAAATATTTTGTTTTAATTCTGCCCTTAGCCACAATGCATATTAAACTATAATAAAAAGAGTATAGTTCAAATTTCCAGTATAGTACAATTCTAGTTTAATCAAGAATAAGTGTTTGAATTAAATGAATATTGTGGGTAATACATGCGATCCCTGTGTTTATGCCCAAAAGATGAGGAATTAGGGCATGACCATGGATTTGAAAGCTATCGTTCAGCAAACCATACAAACTGTACAATGTAGGCCACAGAGACCATATTGTCTGTCTTTTACAGGTACCACGCACCATAAAGTTTTGTACCTGGTAGGGCTTTGCTAATGAAAAATACATTTAAGTTGTTAGGTGAAACGAGGTGAAGAATTGCAAGATTTGGGAGCCCATTCTCTGTAGATTTGTTTGACAGCCTTGTACACAGAACTACAAACTATTAGATAAACAATCATTGAAAATCTTTGCCATCCATACTTAAACTTCTTCTGCGTTCATAGGCAGTCATATAGTCGACTTATATGTTTGGTTCGTGTGCTACCTGTGCACATTAGTCCAACTGGAAACGAAAGTGCAGTTTAGAGTTCAGACAGCGTGTTCCGAATTGCATCACACGGGAGAGATCTGTCATGTAGAATTATGACGTAACACTGGAATATTCGGAACGTGGGTTTCCAAGTTCGGTGTCATCGCAGTTCTGGCGCATTTGCGAAACTGCTCTGAATCGCAATAGACTCATTGGACATGGTCCTGTTAGTCATTAAAATAATAATATGTCTGCTGGCGTTAGTTACGTTGGAAGACAAAATCTTTCACCTGGCTCGCATACCGAGACTGGCCTTAAGGCTCTCTGGAGGGGGGGCGCCTTTCTTGGACTCCGAGCAGGACGCACCCGGCCTGGTGGAGCTGAGCTTCAGACAGTCTAATGATCCGGCTCCTCTCCTGCCTCCTCTGGACCCGCCAGGGACCGAAGAGGTACTGGGAGACTGCAGTCTCACACCCGTGTCTACATCGCCATCCCCTGGTTCGCTGGTCCCGAATGCCGCGGCGCTCGGCAACAACCTTTCAGCGATCGCTGCGAGGGTGGTCCAGTTGGACTTGGACCCGGAAACTGAAACAATGAAGATTGGAGAAGAAGCGGTTTGGATCATTGCTGGCCTTTCGCTCCTGTTCACTATTGTCGCTATGCGGAGAGAAACTTTGGTGAGAATGTCTACTGTACAAGGGAAAACTGGGCTATAGTCTCTAAAAACCGTTAATTATGAATCATGAGAGTGCGAACTGTAATAATTCATAAGTGGGAAGTAAATAATCTCCGTTACATTTCACTGTGACCTGCGATCGAGCGAAGCCTACCCACAGTATATCGTATATTATTTTACGAAGAAAACCCTTCTGCGCTATGGTATTTTTTTTGAGTAAGCAATTGGTATGATGTATGGAATTTGAATATAAATCTTAGTATTAATACAGCAGTGTGTTTATTGAAGGTAGTATTTGTGTTTATTACTTTGTTTAGCCCAATGCAAACACACAGGAGTATGTTTATTAGTTTGTTTATCCCAATGCTATGACTACAGTTCTATGATGTAACTGTTCCCCATGGTTTCAGATCGCAGTAGTCGACAGCGTCACAGTGTAAGGTAACCATGGTAACACACTTAATCGCAACTGGAAATTAAATAGTTAAATAATGTTTAAAAACTATATAAATATAAAACTATATCTATATATATATGCCTGTTTACATCTTATTCTAACAAAATGCATTTGTGTTATATATCACTCATAAATATGTAAACGGCAGCACAGTTAGCTATCTTTCAGTGCTGGGACCCTGGTTTCAATTCCTGGGGTGCTATCTGTGTGGAGTTTGCACGCCCTCCCTTTTACATGTTTACATGGATTTCCTCCCACAGTCCAATCCAATAAAATACTGATAAGTTATTTGGTCTGGGAAAATTGGCCGTAGGTGTGAGTGTGTATGTCTGCCCAGCAATGGACTTGTGTCCCATTCAGGGCGCGTAGTGCCTTGTGCCCATTGCTTGGTGAGATAGGCTCCTGTGACCTTCTATTGAAAGAAACTATTAGAAATTGGATGGATAGAAATATGTGGACATACCTACTGTATTACATTACATTGTGTTAAAATTTAAATTAACTTCACATGGTAGTTAATAAAAATAATAATACATTTAATTTATATAGCACATTTCGTTACAGTGAATGTGCTTCACATAAAATAAAATGCTAAAGTAAGTTAAGGAACTTACAAACTACTAAAAATTAAAACGATTCAAGATTTTATAGTTTGTAGTATTGGAAGTTGATAGGCTTGCTGGTAAAGGCTTTATCTTAAAAAAAAGCATTTAGATCAAGTGATGTTAATTATCTGATACCCAGGAATAGCCTGATCTCTGCTGATGAGTACTGTGAAGCACAGCTCTCTCCTGTCTCCTGTGTTCTTGTACTGATCCTGTGCTCTTCTCTCCCGGTCTGTACCCACAGATCCTGGCTTCAAGAACTAAAGCTACCTGGACCTCTGCTGTCAGCACTCAGCCGTCCTTATGCCTTCAGGCCTCCATTCCCTCCTGCTCTCGTACTTCAAGAGTAGTTGTTCCCTTGCCCTCCCGTAAGCTCCCTCAATGTACCTCAGCTCTCCGGCCCATCAACACCAGGCCCTCTTTCTCCAACAATCTTTTTTGTCCACTTCCACCGATTCTACAGTCAATCTACAGTCAACTTCGCCAACTTCTCTGTGGGTCACCCCTGATGCCTCACGATGTCTCATACCTACTGCCTCGGTCTGGGTCACCCCTGATGCCTCACAGTGCCTCATACCCGCTGCCTCGCAATGGGTCACCTCTGATGCCTCACGATGCCTCATACCTACTGCTTCTCTATGGGTCACCTCTGATGCCTCACGATGCCTCATACGTACTGCTTCTCCATGGGTCACCATTGATGCTTCACGATGCCTCATACCTACTGCTTCTCCATGGGTCACCACTGATGCCTCATGATGCCTCATACCTGCTGTCTCGCTATGAGTCACCCCTGATCCCTCTCAATGCCTCATGCCTGCTACCTCAATATGAGTCACCCCTGATGCCTCTTGATGCCTCATACCTACTTCCTCTCCACGGGTCACCCCTGATGCCTCATGATGCCTCGTACCTACTGCGTCACAAAAGATCACTCCTGATGCCTCACGATGTCTCATTCCGACTGTTTCTCCATGGGTCACTCCTGATGCCTCACAATGCCTCGTACCTACTGCCTCAGCACGGGTCTCTCCTAATGCCTCACGATGCCTCTAACGTGCTGCCTCTCGATGGGTCACCCCTGATGCCTCACAATGCCTCGTACCTACTGCCTCAGCATGGGTCTCCCCTAATGCCTCCCAATGATTCTAACCTACTGCCTCAGAATGGGTCACCACTGATGCCTGATACTCCCTCATCCTTACTGCTTCTCCATATGTCACCAATGCTAACTCATCCTGCCTCATCCCTACTTTCTTGCTCTTTCCCATCAATGCTGCCTTACTATTTCTCTTGCTTGTTGCCTCATCTTTACTCTGTCTTGCTGCCTCACCGTGTATCACCCCTCCTACATCTTTTTTTTTCACTTGTGCCATCTCAACACAGCCGGGCCCTGCCATCTCCCCTTTTCTCAGTTCTGTTTCCTTACAGTATCTCTCCGATACTGTTGACCTGTTTCACCCGCTACCTCTGCCCCTCTTCCTTGCCCTCACTTCCTAGCACCAGAATCTTCCAGGAACACCCTGACAATGGTCTCTCCTGCCTTGATGTCAGATCTAATGCTGAATGTCTAGAGCTGGAAATTGATTAGGAAAAGACTGGTTAAAGCATTATGGAAGAGGTGGAGATAGATGAATTGATCACCAGCATGACAGGTGGCTAATTGTATACTTATTTACTCTAGTTTATTGGAGTATTAAATTTTTTAAAAACAATTCTCATGTATGGGATTTGGTTTTTGAGTGGCTTTTTATTATTATAAGATTAACAGCATCTTTCCATTTAAAATGCCATGAGTCGGGGAAATCAGGTTGGTCACAATGGGTGAGGATGGTGAAGATGTGAATTCCCGAGTTAAACAGAACAATCTGGGTTAATTTTGTCCACTCTTTATTGCTTAAATTTGAGCCACCTCTTTAAGGATTATGTCCATACCATGTGGCATTTTATGAAAATAAACAAAGACATGTACAGTGCTGACATTATGCTCTATAAAGCTAATCCGTCTACAGTACCACAGCATACAGTATTAACATAAATGGTTTCCTTTGTACCACATCTGTAAATTCTTCATTGTTTTTCTTAATCATCTATTAAATATTTATAACTCGTCTTAAATATTTATAACTGACAACTTAAGTGAGTTTCTACATTTACCATATTAATGGCTCTGTTACCTGCAGTCCCTTGAAAAAAAACAGTTCTTTGCTTAAATTCTTGAACCTTTGTCATGTGTCAAAGACATACACTCAGTTCTAAACAGGAAATTCATTTTTTCATAGAGAAAAGCATACTGTGTTTTAAATAAATGCTGTTTTAAAGCCTCAGTACTGATTAAACATCAAGGGGATTAAGTTGTACAATAGCACCCATGTTAACCATTCCCTTGTGCAGTCTGATGTTTTTCTTTTTGTTGCCATTATATCAGATCAGTAATTCTGATCTGAAAGATATACTTTTCCCCCTGAGCCTGGTAGGGAGTAGCATAAGCATCTGGTGTTGCAAAAAGTCACCTCTATGTGACTTGTCACTGTGGACTTTCTCTCTTAATAACACTGTTTCTGCTACTGTATATTGAACACTTGGGACATCATCTAAACAAACATGGAGTTAAATTGGTTTCTTCATATGTCTGAAATTGGTCTAGAAAGCAGATATGACTTTTTTTTTATTTATGGAGTTACTATATGTCTTGCAAAAAATCTTATTTCACATTTTACATCGATGAAGCTGTTTCTGATTATGAGTTCTGTTTTACAGAGTAAAATGCAGTTTAAATTTTGTAGTGAAGACATGGTTGCACACCTTTTATTTGGGAAAGAATATGTCTGTGGTGATTAAAGGTGATTTATTTTCTCTTGAACCTTTTCACAAACCTCATTTTGAAATTGCACAATTTCAAGGAGACAAAAATAAAACATTTAGTTTAGGAATAGGAATATCTCATTCATTGAGTGTATTTCTCTTCAAGTAAAATTATTTGTCAAGTATTTGTATTGAAATTAGTTCATTACCATGGAATATTTGAAAATTGATGCTATTGCTTATCTACCAATAAAAAATATGTATGCATTCTGCACTTTTCTGTTGCAGCACTAAATGTGATTCAATATATGATTACGGGTTTGACTAGCTGGCATCCAACTCTCTCCTGTTAATGGAGAGAGGGAAGGGAATGCAGTGAGACACTTAATTGGGTACTTTTGTAAATATGGGTTTTATCACAAACTTGTTGGCGCTAGCATAACTGTTTGGAATAAAATTAATAAAAAACAACTTGGACTGTGGTGTACCCAAAGACAAATAGATGGCTCTTTCAATACATTACCGAAAAGGAAGTATTTGTATGTCAGGTCCCGTATATATTTTCAGATCCCATATGAATTAGACTTCTTCTGTGAGACAGCTATTTTAAATTTGAATATATTAGATGAGTGTTGCAGTTTTTTTTACTGGGTTGATTGCTAAATAAGAAGTGTTCATGCCAAATAGTGAAATTACTTCAACACTGCAAAGAGAAAAATGCTGCTGTTTATTAATCAGAAATAACTACAGTGAGGAATTTCATAACACAGGGTTAAGAAATGCAGTTTCCAATATAGTTACCAACATTTGTCAAACAGTTTGCCAGTACTTTTATTTAGGTTTTAGAAAACCAAGTTGAAGGAATTATCATTCCCTGGGGCTAGACTACATTCTGATGGCTGTTCTAAATATTAACAATATTGTAATGAATGAATTGAAATGGGACTATTGTTTTTTTCAGAGATTACGTTTCTGCTTTATTCCACAGTCTTTCCATCAAACAGAAAAAGTGGATATTTCAGCTCCATGTACTGCAATGCATGCTAACAGTGCATCCTACAATTAGTATAGATTTTTGTTCATTGTTTGCTTTCTGGCAGATTTTGATTGTAAATTATTTATCATATTCTAATAGGTGACTGGATTCCCGGCATTTGCATGGAAACAGTTGTACTGTAAAACAATACAGAAATCATTTACACACAGAGTAGAGCCAAGCGATTAAGAGTTTGTAGCTGTTACTATAGTTACATCGATCCATGGTCATTGATCTGCCAATAACATAAACAGTATCTGTTATCAGATTTAGTATAATTGTGAAAAACAAGCTAAACAATCTGCTCTAAACTATTCATGATAGCACGGAGGGAGAAAATAACTAAAAAAATGTTTTTGAATGGATTATAGGCTGTTAATAAGCAGGTTCCTTGTAAAGCCTGGCTTGGCAGAAACAGCACTTGCAATGCACCCAAAGTAAAATCTTTCATCACTATAGGATTATCCTGTGTAAAATATCATTTTCCCTGACCTAGTGTCAGCTCCTGCTTTTCTGACGATATAAATTTGTTCTGAACATGCTTTGGCCTGCTGGGAATGATTTACAGAAAATTAAGGACTTACATTGCTTGTGAAATATCTTTCCTCTGGAAAAGGGGCCCCCATTTGCTGAGACAGTTTACTTCGCCATTATTTTTATGAAAACCAATTACATCTTCCTGCTGACCTGGGGCTGAACCTTGTCACAAGCATTTGAAATCAAGTGCACACAACACATGTTCCTGTGTCATACTCCCTCCCTACTCTGCTGTGGAATATTTACAGCTGAACCTCAATAATAAGTCACGCCTTGCCTATTATGTCTTTATAGGCTGGGATCCCTCTCTGTTCTGTATACAATGATTGGGATGAATTCTCTTAGACCTTAATGGTCACAACAGTTTGCTGAAGACATCTATTACATCTTGAAAGTGAATTTCAGATTGTTTCTGAGAATCAAACCCATCAAAAAGCTCCCTGTGAATCTGGATCCTTGAATTTTTGGAAGTCTTCCTCAGCTTTGGTCCTTTCTATACTTCAAGGCTCTACTCTAGAGCATGTTTTTAAAAACAGGCCTCTCCAAACAACATAAGGGCATGGTTTAAATACAAATAATTCATAATTTAGTTTTTTTTATTTTTACAGCATTAAGCTTGGGATACAGAAATTACTCGCGAATAATTAATTTTCAATTCAGTAGTCATGTTTCAATGTTAGGTGCAGTAGGTGAGGTCCAGACACTGGGATTAGCACACAGTTTACTGGATAAGCAAGCTCTATCCCCTGCTTCTTTGCCATGATGAAACTGACCATTAACTACAGTATTTTTTATCAGTCCTGGCTTAAGATGTCTACCAGTTTACCAGAAACATCAGTTCCATGTTAAAAGTTCTTAATCCAAACCAATAAGCAAAATTAATGCTTTATACCTCAGTTCAAAATCTGTAATGCACATTGTTCTTATCCACTTAGAGCACTAATCATGATACACAAAATTCTAAATTATATCATGCTGCTAAAACGGGTATATATTTCATTGTTTACTTTTCGTAAATATTTTCTTATAAAGGGGTTGATAAAATTCTGTACCCTTAAAGTGGCATTCAAAAACATTTTTAATCCCATCAAACTCCGCCATTAAATTTAGTTCAAAATCAGTGCGAGTAGTTGGTTTCTGCCTGCCCCAAAAGTATAATCTTGAGTTTAACAATGTTTTTTCGCATGCCCTTTAACTTAATCCAGCCAGATATTTATCAACGACCGAATGACAGTAATAATAAAAATGTATATATTATTGTCGTTTTCTGTTTTTATTTAGCTTTGGTAATATTGTATCAGCCTAGCCTACAGCCAAACACGTGTGAGACGCCGTATGTTACGGAGGGATTGTAAACGCGAAGCTCCGGCGGTCTCGCACAATTTTATTCGTATAAAGAGGATTCTATATTACTATATAGAGTAATAGAGATCACTATATTGGACCATATTGTATAAAGGTAAGCAGGAATCAAAGTGTATTTTCCGCAGCAGTGATCATCACTGTTCCATAGTCGACTGACGACAATCGTAGAGATACACTCGGGGAGAGGGCGAAATAATTGCTTAATACAAAAGTAGTAATTTTCAATATATATTCCTCTGTCCATCCCTAATTCTCAGTATTTGTTTTCTTCGTCCTCTTCTTCTACGTTTTAATCTGATTTACAGTACACTTTTGCGCGTTATACTGTATGGGTAAATTTTCATTTCCCCATTAAGAACCTTGGCAGAGATTTCAAAGTAGACTTGTACCGTAAATCGCTCCTCCATCTCCTCTAAAAGTTCTCAGACATCGCGATTGCAGGTGTCCATTAGGTTAGAAGTTATCATGAAATCACCACATGTATCGAAATCTGTTCTTTATAATTTGCAAAACTACATATGGCAGGCAGCTTATTATGTGCGTGATAGGTTTGCTGCCCTTCGGGCTTTCCAATATCAACAAGCAGAGAGAATGTTAAAAATTGCTGAACTTCTGCTCTTTAGCCTTTTAACTAGTAATGAGTAAACGTTATAGCCTTTCTGTCACCGAGCCATTTTGGAGAAGCAGCGAGTTAAAAAAGCTTTACAATATTTTGTGTGTTGCCGAGTTCTGTCCAGGGATTTACATTTTCCTATAGAAAAACAAACACCTACTGTATACATGATGTGATTGTGTCAGAATGAAAGGTAATCATCTAAGACTGATATTCAGCTAGAGCATTCTGCTCAAATAAATTGCTTTGAGAATTGCCTTCAGCTCTGTGCAATCACACATCACCTTCCCCGCACTCGGTAGGTTGTTCCAGTTCATCTTCTTAACTAAAACAGTGATGACATGTCGTCTTTCACCGTACTTACAATGTAAAGTTAACTTATCCCCTGGATCAATAACAGATCTTATCACCCAATTACATGGTGACAGAATTGACTACATTTTCATTTGAATTATTGCTGTTTTTGCAATTTTTGTTTGTATTCCTAAGGGCCAAAGCTTAAATATTTAACTAGGCTCATTGATACATGTCTGGACATGTTAGTCCATATTTTCTCATGGACTCCTAATTTCCTCTGCATGCCATGATACACTATCTAAATATTTACAGTGTACTTGTCTAATTTAAAATCAACTAGTTTCAAAAAGTTGACTTGACATTCTAGTAACCTAAAATAACCCACAAACCTGGACTAGAGGCCCAAAAGGTAAGGCAATGCTAAGTTACTACAACTATACTCAATGAAAGGTGCTTGTTATTGTGTAGAATGCTTGCCATATGAAGAGCAGTCTGGTGCATGAAATTCTGGATTTTCACGCTCGTTCACTGATAAAATAGTAAGCTGAGTCCCCAGGCCCCTGCAGTCTTACTAGTGAGAACAGAGAGAACCTCACATTTCTCCTCTTCATCCTCAAGCCTTCATCACCATGAACAGAGCTGTTTCACTGAACAGTAATAGGCTTTCATCACCTTGCACAGAGCTATTCCAGTGAACAGTAAAGAGCTTTCAGCATTTTAGACAGAGAGTAAAGGACTTTCAGTACCCTGGACAGTGATGTTCCACTGAGCTGTTGATGGGAACATCACTTTCTCTGACCTTTTGCCGCAGTGCAGGCAAAGCTGTTTATTTTTTATTTCCTGTAAAGTTAATGATGTTTTCTTTTTCTGCTTGAGAAAAGCTCTATGAAACTCAATAAATGGGCACGATGGAGTGAAAAAAAACAAAAAACCTAAAGTTTTGTGTGTATTCCTGTTGTCTTGAAGTCAAACTGAGACTTCATTACACATCTGATGCCCACAAAATTAACTTTTACCTCAACATTTGACACTTCAGGAAATGACAGGGCAAGTCTCCAATAGTTATTCTTTGCGTTAATTCAAGCATATTTCCACCAACCGTGTAGGAAGTCATGAGAGCAACTTGTGATGGGAGGGGAAAGGGATTGTGTGAAGTGAAGTTTTTTTTTCATAAACGAAGCAGGTAATTCACTGTGTACAAAGATCTATTTTAATTTAACCTGGAGTTATATGGTGTTGGAGGTATTCTATGCTTGTAAATATCTGTCTAGACACAGTTAGGTGTGATATTTTCCAGGCTCAGTAATAACAATGAAATATACTAAAAGGCAACTAAACTGGAAAACAATGTTATATAGCTTTGCTGTGCTATATACAGTATCTCATTGTATATACTTAAGTTTTATTTTGTCATATTAAGCTTATTGTTATAGTTAAAATATTCAGGAGGTGATTCCAATATCTGTGCACTATGATCCCAAACCAATCTCATTACATTCTTAATTCTGATAGGGAGGTTTGTTTGGATGAAAGTGGGTGTTTTCTAGATTTTATATAATTATACAATATATTGACCATGGAGATTGAAGGTTTACAAGGCAGGAACAATATCTTTCTTCAGAGCCTTCTAATATACTGATCTGTTGCATTTAGTAGTAGAATGTCTTTGTCTGGTGCCGCTTCTTCACAGTTTGACAACAGTTGCAACAGTTGCAATAACATTTCTTAAAGTCTAAAATGTAATTATGTATCTTTCTTATAGATATACATATATATGGTGGATGCTGGACATTGTTGGTGGTGGAGGGGAGTCCCCATTACCTGTAAAGCACTTTGAGTGGAGTGTCCAGAAAAGCACTATATAAGTGTAAGCAATTATTATTATTATTATTATTATTATTATTATTATTATTATTATTATTATTATTATTATTATATAGACCTAGTATGTGTGTAATCATGTGAATTTGTAATGAATTCAATGAATGAAGTTTACCTTTGTGTGTTTATATGCACAGTAGATGTTAATGTATTTGTGTGGCTCGTGTAAAATGTCTCATAGTATGAAATGAGGTGACTACTGACTGGAAATTAAGGTTTTTATGGCTATTTCACTTTACTGGCTATGAAACACAGAAATTGAACCAGCTGGGCCTGTTTCCTTTGACCTGTCTGATAGAATCTATAAAAATGACTCTACCTTACCTGGAGAGGATTGATTCATGGTGTACATATCGGTGTTTTGTCTTAGGCAGAGATAGGAAGTATAAATAATGCAATTTGACTATTGTAGTGCTGATTTTTCTTAAACCCCATGATTTATCACACTTATAACCACTACAGAACACAGCTTCTGGAGTTGTGCCTGAAATAAAAAAAATATTTGTAATTTATTTACTTTAGACTTATTCCATTTGTTGCTGAAATTAAACTGAACATAACCCCTGTGCTGACCTCACTGCAATAGATTCCAGTTCACTGGGTAGTTGGTTTTAAAATATTTTTACATTTGACAATGATAATGAAATTCGAACTCATCGTTAGTCTTTGTGAACTTTGTTACGCAGTGTAAATCTTTAAAATGAAAGGGAAATCTATACTATATTATAATGCAATATAATCTTTATAACTGTCATGCCCGAGCGGGTGCGGCTGATTGGTCCCGCTTGCACGCTCGGGACAGCACACCTCCCGGCGCTGTTAGATCTCCGCACAGGCAGTGTCACAGCGGTCTTCTAATTAGTTTATTATTTAATTATTTCATTAGTAGCTCCATTTTCCTTTAAATACCTTCACCATGAACTGAGCTGCTGTGCGTTTGTTTCCTCGTAGTTCTCCACACCCTTTTTTGGTGTAGAATACATTATTCTATTATTTTGCGCTTGTTTTCTTGCTGCAGCGCTTTCTAGCCGCTACCGCTTTTCCGCCCCCGAGTTTTGGGTTTATTCTGCATGCTGTTTTTTGCCGCCTTCTCGTTGCGGTTCTCTCAACCTGCTTGTGAGCTCTTCGTCATCGCGCCGCGTCATTACAATAAAATTCTGAAACTTCAAAATGTCAGCTTGGGACTCTACTTACGTTTACTAGAAAAGTTTAAAGACTTACTTTTATAACACATTTTAAATCGCATACTTAGTCTTTTATACTTCACATACAGTTGTAGTTTTCTATCTATGCTGTAATTGTAACCTTTTATAATAAAAAATGATTTTTTTTCTGATGCACATTATGTCTGATATAAGATATTTTGAACTAAGCATTAAAGGAGGTATATTGTACATAGAAAACTGTTTTTTATGGAGAGAAGAGGTAGTCTCAGTGACAGATCCAGTGATTGACCACAGGACACTTCAACCCATAATAACAGATAAATTAACTACAGAACAAGCTGGGTATCTTAAATTCTAATCCTAAAAGTTTTCTCTGAAATTGCAGTTTTTATATTCTTTTCTTATGAAAAGGAAATAATACGGGTAAACTTGGTGTTAAGCTTTTTTTTACCTTTATTTAATGTGAGTTTTCTTGAAGGAGAACAAAAACCTTACCCCATTTTGATCTGTGGTCATTTACATGAAAAGTATAAAAAAGTTAAAGAATTGAAGTGTTCAATGAGTACTGTATATCGTTTCTCTGGACGAGGAATTGTCTTTAATATACAACAACCTTAAACCCTAACAACACAAGGCAAAGATAGAGATTAGATACACAAGATACAGATTTAACTTGATCAATTCTTAGTGTTTTGTGTGACAAACTGCAGCCTTGCAGCCATTTATAAGTCAAAGACAGAGGTAAGGTCGCTCTGTAGTCTTCTTTGTCTACTTCTTGCAGGAGAGAAATGGTTGTGCAATGCTACAAATTTGACACAAATTGCCTTTCTGTCTCCATCAGTGTGATGCTCTCTAGCTTCAGGTTGTCAATCCCCTCGGCTGCCAGCTCAGCCCTATCACTGCAGGGAGCCTGGCTCCTCTAGCTCCCTTAACACTTATAGCCAGTAAAGCCTGGAAAATGAACTCTGAGATACCATTTCAACCCTCCCCACCTCTTAATTGTCTTTCGCCTAAGTTCAACAGGTTAATGCACTGGTGGGCTCAGTGCAATTTTATCTTTCCACTGACCAGTCTCTATTCTTTTTTTTAAAGAAAGTAAGTACTCTCTCAACCTAGTCTGCCACTTTCATTCTCTCTACCTCTCTCAAAGCCTGGATTATGAGAGCAGTGAGACAAGATCATACTTTTATAAGCACTAGCACTCTGTGCCCAAAATGCAATTCCTTAATTTGTTAAATGTAATATTATCACGCTATATTAGTATCAATGAATGCTTATTGTGCACATATTCTGTCTTGTAATATAGCTGGTCAGATTTCCTTGTGAATTAATAAAATGTACAGTACAGAGTTCTAAGAAATTGGGAGAGTACAGAGCTTCTGACAAGGAATTATTTAAGCAATATTTCAGATTGTACTACTGGAGTTCATAACAGATGACCTGAAAATGAATGTTACACTGAGATACACTGATGCTGGTCAAGAGCACAGGTGTCTGCCAAGAAGAGATTAAAAAAAATTGCTCTGGGGAAACTCAACCTGCTGCTCCTAGCCGTGAACCACATTAGAGGCTTTAAAAACCCATTACATGATAAAATAATGGCAGCAAAGGGATGTGGGGTGACACATTTGTGAGTGCTGGGCTTAACCCTAACACCTTCTGTAACTTCTGTATTAAACACTTCAGATTACAGTTAATGCTAGGGAGCTTTTAAGCAGACTGGTAAACTCCAAGTGGAATATGCCAACTTTTATTTCAAACTGATTGTCTGTGGCGTGTCTTCTCCACAATTACATTTAAGTACAAGGGTCTGAGACAGAGGTGTGGTGTCTTGCGCCTCCCTGAGCCCTGCAATTCATGAACCTACCTGATAACCTCTGCTGTTCTCCACTAAGTGTGGATAAAGGGACTGTAAGAAAAGTCATTCACAGAGACAGACTGACTGCATGTAGCTAATCCAGTCTCAGCCCACAGTGTGGTGGAAGACTGACTGTGTGAAGGACAGTTTATTTTTTTAACTGAGCAGTGCAAGAGTTTTGATGCCAAGCTGACAAAGTAGGTTTTTTATTGAACGGCTGCTAAGGGTCACCAAAGTCAAGTGATTGACAAGAGAATTGCACCCTGCTCTATTAGGTGTTTGGAAAGAATGACAAAATTTTGTAAGATAAGTTTTATTTCAGAGTTGAAGTAGTCTACCAGTCATGTCAAAGAGACAGCTAGTGGAGAAACCTGTAACTAAGATTTAAAGTGTTCATCAAAAATGAGGTCCAAACTCAAATGGACCCAAATAATAAAGGGATACATACTCTTTGATGTGTAATTACATGTTAATTGCTCTTTATATGAAGCAAAATGTAATCTATTTTTGTTTTTCTATCTGTTAATTGATACTGTAACGTTATTGTCATTATGAAAAGAAATATTATTAAAATGCAATATGTTCTTTTGTTCAATTGCTGCATTTTTTTCTTTGTCATTGAACATTATAAAAGTGATTTACTGTATATTGCATTGCATACCCCTTACTCTGCATTCATGATGCAGGGTTCTCATTGGCAGTTTTTTTTCCTCTCCATTTGCTTAGACTAGCTTACTGTTAATTACTCACAGAGGTTGAGGATAGTCTTTCAGGGCAGGCCAAAGTGACAGGCTGAGTTTAGCCGAAGCTTGCCTTGTCGTTTATTAATATCGGCTGACAAAGCCACCCACTTAATGCGCCAGAGCCAAATAAGAAGGACAAAGTGTCGGCCTTGACTAATTGACTCGGCCTGTTCATTAGATCACTGAAGCGTCACGCAAATTGCTTGGAGGATTGCTAAAGCCCCTCAACAATCAGAGGGCTCGACTGTGGGATGACTGTCAGCCTAGTTCATTTCAAAATAGAGAGCATTAATAAGAGGTGGTTAATTTATGAGTTCAGACACAGCAAGAGCACTGAAGTAGCATGGCCTCTCTGTGTCAGAAACAAAAAGGCAGGAAGGCCAATTAGAGAAGAGAATGCCTGTTGAAGATTCTTTTATTCATGTTGCTTAGAGAGTCGATGCCTACAATTGTTCTTCTCTGGCGTCACCATTTCCGTTGAGCTACATGCGATGAGGGGATTGCTGCTGTGAGGCATGTGAGGCAGACCCATGGGAAATAGCATGCAGAGAGGATGTGTTCTATGAATAGAGAGCACAGCCCTGGATAATTTTGTTTTCAAGAACAGATGCCTACCTGGGGGACAGCAGTCACTCTCATACAGTGTTGCAGTTAACAGTATATTGCACAATACATGAAAGAGATTCTTCTTCACATCTTGCATTTATTGTTTAGGACAGTATTTATTGCAACCACGGCTTCTTAGCTACAGTATGCCACATTAATATCCATAATAGAAAGCCCATTCTGAAACTTCTAGTTTACAGTGTTACATGTTTTTTGGAAATATGATGGGTAATAATTAGTTTTTTTCAGATAGCTTTTGTTGTAGCTTGCATTTCTTATATTTGGAGCATAGAATTCTGTCTTGTGACCCTGATCTTGACTGAAACAAATTCAGATTAGATCAGGTACACTCTTGTACTGCTGCGTGTCTTAGTAAGGGAAATGAAACTGGGAAGTGTTACAGTATTTTCTGATGTTGAAATGTCTTAAGTGAGGAAGATCGATGAGTTGCGTTTTGGATATGTAACATTTTGAATAACTCAGCATAATATCTTTTTAGATCATTGCTGCTTGTAAAATGTCCAGAATAAAAACCAGAAGACACAAGGGAGTTCGAGAAAGCCCAAATGAGAAATTTTGCATTGAGCTGGAGAAGTTAAAAACAAACCATCACACAGTCAGGCCCCTGTGGGAGCCTTCTCAGTAATGGTTGCTATAGTGTCGTGAGATGAACTAAATCGTCATGCTTTCCTTTCCAAGTTGCTTTGACTGTATCTGGTCAGGAGGAACGATTAGACTGTACCTGTCAAAGTGAACATAAGGTCACGTATGTAGCTTACAGTTAGACAGGATGGCATTTTTTTTTCTAACGCACTGCCGTCCTTACAGACAATTAAATATCATACAAGCAAAAGTAAACATATTGTAAAAGGAGAGCAACTCAAAGTGCTGTATTTTGAACACGTATATTATTTAATTTTTTTATTAAATGACAGAGTGGAGATATTACAAGTTATAAACAAATGCCACACAACACTAAGCACAAAACAGAGCAGACAGAGACACAGCAGCACCTAATGCCTTGGGCCATTGTACTGTTCAGGACCTGACTGATGGCTGATGTCTATGACACTGGAGCAGAGTAGACTAATGGACTAATATTAAGAAAATTGCCTCACCTCAGATTGGTGATTTTAATATGGCAGGACTCTCTATATGCTAGTACATTCTGATAAAAAAGTACAATGTACAGAGGTTTATTCAAAGCAGCATCTGTAAGCATATTCTGGGACTGTGAAGGATGATTTTAGATTCCTTAGAATGCTCCATTAGTCAGGAAATTATAACTTGAAGACACATTAAAAGGAGGACATCCAGAATTGGACACATTGAATTCTTCTGTGTAAATAGGACTATTAACAGGACTAAGGAAGGGATTTAATTACTGAAGAGTAAATGAGGAATTGATCTCAACGTTAACTATAGTACTTCAGTTTGTGAAAAAAGACTCAATTTTTAGGCAAAGATCATTTGGGCCACTTAGGCATATATTTTTGTTATGACTGTGGTGAGATCATAATATATGAATTATGATAGACATCACCATTGCAATCAAGTAATATTTCTACTTTGTCATGGGGATTGTGAGAACATGATAAATGTGATGACTACTGGGTTCAGGAATGTCCCATTTCAGCAAAAAGGTCTGGAAAACTTCTCATATTAAGAAAAACAGGTCCTTTATTGAGAGTCGAGTCAAACCTATAATGTGTTCATTTTGGATTGATTGAAATTAACAAATTGCTATTAGATCCAAATTTCCCAGCTTCCTTTGCAGGAGTAGTGGCAATGTGCTAGTACTGGGTTAGACACTGAGCAATCAGGTTTATCATGCGTGTTACCTAAAAGGACTGAACTCCTCACACTTCTTAAAATGAGGGCCTTCTTCTCTGACATGCCACCAATCAGAGGCAATTGTCATTCAACATGCTGTGAGCTATACAATCCCTTACTGAAGAATTCCTGCAAATTGAAAGGCACCTAGCAGTTTCAAGGAGTCACTTGAACAAGTCTGCAACAATGTAGATCATAAGGCTCAGCCTGCTCCCTGATCAAGCACGTTTACAATTTGAGCCTTATCAGCGTTTAATAAAACATAAAAACATCTAGTGTCATCCTCAATCTAACCTTGTTTATCTGCTGTTCTCTATGCATTGCTTTCCTTTGCCTAAAGTCAAAAGTGGGAGCATTTTAAATGTGTTTTGCTTTTTAAAGCTGCTAATAAACTTTGACAGGAGAACTCTTGCCTTTTCAAAGCAAGGCTTTGAATAACCTGAATATAACAAAATCTAACTTGATAGTCTACTAAATATTTACTCATTTATCCCCCCCTTCCCTGATACATAAATTAGCATTTTGCCCAAATTGTAGTTATTGGGATTCCAGAACTCTTTCATCGAAGGCAAATGCTAAATGCAGTTGAATTTCAGAGCTAATTCTTCTACAAAGCAAGGCAGCCGACTTCCTTAGGGAACATTGAATCTCTCCTATCATTTGTGACAGTATAAAGAAAGACACAGATGTTGCTGTGATAGCCCGACACATCCACAGTGATTTCCTCGAGGCAGACTTTAGTCAAAGAGATGGAATTTGTTCAAAATTGATTGTCACAACCCTTCAGTGGTATTCCAGGCACTAAACAATGGATTACTAATTAAAACCAGTTGATCAATGACTTGACAGAGTGCATCATGCCAAGAATGAATCAAATTCTTTATTTTCCTTCATTTATCATCTTGCCAACGGTGCATACCCTAGTCTACTATGCATTATGAAAATAATGACAGGTTTTAATTTAATTTAAATGCTGGAATGACAGCTTATCAATCTCCAGCTGGAGCTTCTAGAAAATACCTTTATTGGTATTAACACCCAAGCCAACTTTCTGTTAAAGTTCCTGTTAGTTGCTCACCTGTCTTCTCTTGAGTCTACACGTTCAGAATAAAACATTTATACAGGATTTCGTTGAGATACTGTGTTTACTTGTTTTCTCTGAAATACTTGTTTTTCTTTGAGAACGAAGTAGAAGAAGACTATTTCAGAACTTAAATATTTTCAGAAATATATATATATTAATTTTATACACCTCCGATTTGGAAGCATCAATTGTTAATCAGTTCATCTTGTCCCTACTGTACAACAAAACTGTTTTGATTCTTTCCATTTTAAGACTTGTGTCTATCCACAAGTTTCATTACAGATGAGTTCTTGTCATAAAATGAAACATTTCTAATAATGAAATATGTCCAATATCCTGTAGTAATTTTAGATAAAAACATTACCATCATTAAACATTCCTTTTGTATCTTCTTCTTCCTACACTCAGTGACCGAAATATTAGGAAACCCCAGTCAGATAAAGAGTGTGTGGTAGGTATGAGGATTTTAATAAGACTTCTCTCAACTTCCCTGGCAAGAAAATTAAGAAAATCTCAATCCTGTTAAAAACCATCAGAAATGGTGGAAAATACCACTCACAATGTCTGTTGAAGTCATCACTGAAGTTTAATGCAGTTTCAGAGGCCCAAAATATAATCTGACAGGGCTACAATATTTAACCACAGAGTGCACTTAAGAAGTTTAAGCTTGACTATCTTCAATAAAATGACAAGAATGACAAGATTCTGAATGGCTAGAATGGCTAGGTTACATAATAGGTATTTCATAATCTAAAACTACTGAAAAAGTAAAAGAAATGACCACAATGAACTTTTAAAATATTTTTCTGTTTTTTTATATACTGTAGAATTCCCACTCAGACTTAAGTAAGCATTGCTTTATTTTTAATCCATTACATGTTCAAAGCATGTCACACAAGACAATATATTGCTCAGAGTTTGTTTATGTATACGTATTTCTAATGTAGAGTATTACCTTTTATTATTCTGAAGGATGCATAAATGATCCAATTTCTACTAATAAACACACAGAGATGCTGAAAGAAAGTGCCCTGTCAGGGAGGGATGCCCAAGGGAGGAAATTCATTTGTTTCCAAAGCTCATTTGTCATCTTAAGATGGATGTTGCAGTATTAAAAGGTTTTTCTTAAATGAGCTAAAAACTTTATCCCCAAAACAGCACCAACCGTGACACAGCATATTGCAAACTTATTTTAAAAGGAACCTGTAGAGCTGTTTGTTAAAGTGAGGACAAGATGAACGATAGGAGAAAGACGGATTGCTTGGAAGCAGGTGGTGGTTTGGGACTTCTGGAGTTTAGGGAAACCTGTCTCAGTGTTCTCCTCTGTAGCAGTCTCTGCAGTTTCACGATTTCTTAAGGACTAGTCATCCTCAGTGTTTGGAAGTAAGTTAAAATTATAAAGAGTCACTGGGGCAGGTGACTCTTTTATCTTTCTTGGGTACAAAATAAGCAGGATTCACAGCCCATGAGCCATCCTCAACTTTACAATACCCAAGGCAAAAGAGACCTTTACATTGCTGAGATGCTAAATACCTCTGTAGTCCCTGTTTCCCATCAGGGCCCTGAGCTGCTTTACGCACTTTCTCACTCAAAACAGTGCAGACCTCGAGGGTGAGATCTGGCTCTGGGAAAATAAATGTGCAATACAGCCTAGCCTTGCCTGTCTTTGTGCATGCAGCAGCATTCTGCATTCCACCACCCTGGATAATAGAGACTACTCAACAAATAAATAATACATAAAATAAAAAATCATCAAAACAAAAACTTGCATTGATATTTTAGAATCTAGTTTCCCTCAGTGTACCTATGCAAGAACAGGAAAATTAAAAACAAGAACGGGCCATCCTATTCCCCCTTCAGAGTTCGTCATTTTCAATCACACAGACTATTAATACTTAAATAGTATCAAGTGTTAATACTGGTCCACTATAATGTAAATTCTTGTTCTGAAAGATGCCAGCTTCTTTGCTTCCATATGTTTTCATGGTAATCCATTCAGTGTATTGATGCTTTTCTATGCAAATACAATGTTTTCTGTCATTCATGTAAAATTGTCTTTCAATTCTCAATCCAGTTGCATTCTGGTGTTCTGTTCATTGAAAGTAATTTTAAATAGCTAATGCTGTTCACTTTGTTTTTGCCTTCATATTTCTAAAAACTGGATTTCAATCTAGTTTTAGACATCTTTTCCTGATACATTAAAAAGGTTAAGTTCCTTAAACCTGTTTTTACAACAAATCCTCCAAGGCAAGGAGTGATACTTTGGAATGTATAGAAGGCTTCCTTCTTGTGAAGTGGAGAAAGAATGACTTGTAGTATTCCTAAGGTCTAATTATATACTGATGGAAAAAAGAAACACAACACCTCCTCCTCCACACTCTGGCCCTCCCGTCTATGAGGAACAGGCTGAAGAGTGACCCATCAGTGAAGAGGACCTAATGCCACTGCTGATGAGTCCATCGCAGCCTCTGTCTGGCCCAAGCCAGTCAGGTGTGACGTCTAGGAGGTGTGAGCAGAGGTATCTGACAGGTCGCCTTGCTCTAAGGCCAGCAGCATGGAGCCTCATTGTCCTGTCACTGATGCGAGCATTGTGTCTGCCGGCAGTTTTAGCAGCAGTACAGGTGGCAGATCTGAAACAATCTCTCAGATGGACAAGTCTGATGTGTCGGTCCTGCTCTGGTGTGGTCACTCGAGGGTGACAAGATCTTCTGCTGAAACCTTCTCTGCAGTGGAGCAGCTTACTCCATAGTGTCTGGCAACGATGGCACATGACATGCCTCCCTGCAGCATGCCAATGGCCCTCTCCCTTGCTTCTGGTGACATTCAAGGCATTATGGAATGCACAGAAATCTAACTAAGTGTGGGCTTGTTCCACTTCGACCTCATTGGGTAGAAGTGCACCTAACGAGCTTTCGTGTGATTGGCAAATTGCAATGCCTCACTGCACAAGCTGTATTGCTGGTCAGAGGGCTTAAAACAAATTGACAACTTTTTGTAACTATAGTATTCTTATTCCAGAAAATGTTGTGTTTCTTTTTTCCATCAGTATAGTTTAGCTTAGGTCTAACACAATTTTAGCTTAACCTCTTTTGTCTTGTGTGCCAGTGTGATTTATGAACAGTTATACACTGATAATGAGACAATATATGTCTATTTTAAACTGTAGTATGCCAATAAATGCTATAAAATGGTTATGTACAGTTTAGGGAGAAAGTAGTCCACATGTCGCCATGCGGAAATTAAAACAGATGTTAATGGCTAAGGAAACAAAAAGATGGCAGTAGAAATAACTGAGTTCTTCACTGGAATTAATAGCCAACTTGAATGTATACATATCGCATTGAGGTGAAGAATCCTTTACTGAAGTAGAGCTATAGAACGTTTCCACAGGCCAGGTATCTGTTATGGCTGTGTGTGGGGGAGGGGGGGTCTTGGATAGACCAGTTGCAGAGTCAGTGACAGCTGACCACAAAACATGAAACAGGAAAAGTGATTAGCAGTAGCAGATATGGTACTGTATTGTGCCACAAGGAGAATTCAAGAAAAAACCTCTTCAAGATCCTGTAATGAGAGGGAAAGAAATACTTATCACTGTGAGTACTGCAGGCATAGCCTCTCTAAATTCCAACTATGGGAGTACCTAATTCATGAATTAATGTGTCTTATTACTGGCAGAAACGTTGAAACAGCTGACCTTCATTGTCTTTGAAATCTGGCCAGAAGGTGGAGACAAACACTGAATTGATGCAAAATAATTATAACGTACTGATAGGCAAGGCGGTCTTTGTGTGCAGTTAAATATTATGCTTATATTAAGTACTCACTCATATTTAAAAAAAAATACGGCATTTGTGATCTTAAATGTGTTTGGTTTTCAGGTGCAATGAATCATCTCTTTCTCCAACCAATATAATCATCCAAATAATCAACCAATATATAGTTGGTTGATAATCAACATGAAGGAATATTTATTAATAAAAAGAAAGTGTATAAATAGACATTCCTAACCTAAGAAAAAAAGTTTAGTTTTTAATAAAGATACAGGTAGAAGTGGCAGAATGAATAATGTATATGGCACAAGACCAAAACACAAAATATGTAAAGCACATGCTCAGCAATAAACTGGAATTGTGTATCATGTAGTCAGCTGTGCTAAATACAGTCATGATTGCAGAAATGATTTGGAAAAACCTGATAATTTAAATTTAATAAAGAGGATGAGTATTTATGCTGTATGCTACACTTTCATGATGTGAGCATTCACTTCATAATGTAACGCATACGGCCGACAGGCACTGTGTAAGAGCCGGTTTACCAGAGCGGTGATGTCACCGCCCTTCCCTGTAATAGCAGGACCACAGCTGCTGAACTGAGATCTCTCTTTAGCTCACCAGGCTGGGTCCCTGTCGAGTGACACTGGAGGCCTGGGTTTGTGTCCCCCAAGGTGTGGAGCAGACCGTAAGCAGCAACGGCAAGGGTTCCCACATGAACCCCGAAGCGTTACATTGGTGTCAGAGTGGGGTGGGATAGCCCTTCACCGAGGACGGTGAGTTAAGCAGGGGAGAGTGTAACGCATACAGCCGACAGGCACTGTGTAGGAGCTGGCTTACCAGAGCGGTGACGTCACTGCCCTTCCCTGTAATAGCAGGACCACAGCCGCTGGGCTGTAGGGAGATCTCTCTTTAGCTCACCAGGCTGGGTCCCTGTTGAGTGACGCCAGCGGCCAAGGTTCACGTCCTCGACGGTGCGGGGCCGACTGTAAGCGGCAACGGCAAGGACGCCCGCCTGAACCCCGAAGCGTTACAATAATTTGTAAACATTAGCACATTTTACATTATGCATCTAACTTATCCAGATTACTTTTCTCTTTCCCTACTTGTGTACTGTAGCTAGTGCAGAAGTCTGATTTTTTCATGGTCACTTACTATTTAATGCTTAGGGAGGATTGAAAAAGCCAATTCAGAATTTGTGTATGTTTTGTGTTGAAAAGATAAAGACATATAGAAGCTAGAATGTTTTGTAAATAATAAAAAAAAAGAATAAAAAATTATTTAAAATTTTTTTTTAAGAATAATTTAAGACAAACATCATCATTTAGGTTAGACAAACAAAATTTGTGTTTGTTTTTAAGAAAGATAATGGATGTTTCTGTTGCAAAGCAGGCTATAGTTTGTCTAGCACTTAAAGGGGAACTGCAGTCTCAATTTCTCAGACTGGTTCTTAAATCTCAGTTAGAAAATAAATTCATTGATGGTATGGCACAATTGTACAAATTCTGAATAAAGCACAAAATCATTAACTTTGTGAAAGTACTGTATAACTGCCATGTTGCCACAAACTGCTCGTCTTGAAATGGGCCCTTTCTTCTTTCTAATGATTAATGTAATGTGATGTATGAGCAGATAACTACAGGTTGTGCAGCAGACATTTCACCACTAAAATGTTCCAACATGAACATTTACAGAGTTAACAAGAAAATAGTATTTGTAAAATTGGATTATAAGAGATGTATTCACAAGCCTGCTTCTTTACATTGTAATAGGGCTGCATCACCTCAAAGGACATTTTGTTGCCTTTTTCTGAATCGCAGAATATGTTGCTATGCATACCTGGAGATTTCAACTATTTTGAGCTTTTACACGTTACTGTGTACATTACTTTCATTGTGGTCTGAAATGCGCTCATCAATGCAATCCTTTTTAACCCTGAAATATAAAAATAGCGTTGCAATTCCACTTTAATCCTGTGAGTGTCTACTGTACTGTGAGCTGTACTTTCTACTAGTGAGGAACATTTTATTTGTTTTCCGGTGACAAATCAGATAAAGCTAAAATAACACTAATATGCTTCAGCCTGATGTACCCGTGCCTAGTGTGGAAAAACACTTACATACTTCTGTATACCTAATCTGGTCAGTCTGAGTTGATATGAGAATTCTGAAAGCTTAGCTACAGCTTCCCACTCATGAAGAGTAATATGGATACAGTATCTATATTTCCTGTTACACATCCACTAATGGATTGCTTGAATCAGAAAAACTAACTTGTTATAACTGCAAAACCCCATACTAGATATGTTTTTGAAAGCCTGCCGTTATCTCTAGCTAGTTTTTTTTCTTAAAATGGAAAAGATTAAATTATTCTTATTTTCTTAGTAAAAAATCACAATCATTCGTCATGATCTTGCTCGTATTTCCATGTTGCAAAGACTTGTGAAGGATATAAGTGGACAACAGTCACACTTGATTCTCTCCTGTCTTTTGAGTCCAATGTGAAAATTTTGATTAAGACATTTTTTTTTACCCTAGAAATATTGTCTCCATTTGGCAGTTTCTATCAATGTCTAACGCTGAGTGCCTGATTCATGCATATTTCAACTTACTGCATTTCATGCATTTATAATATCAGTGCTTGCTCTATGGGCTCCCTAACACTCTTCTCAGTAAGTTGCAATATGTCCATATTTCTGCAGCAAGACTTCTAACTCACACCTGACCTTTATAACATGTCACTACTACACTTAGTTTACAAATCTAACTTCATTTGACAAATAACACACGCATTTTATTTATTAAACAAAAAAATCAGCCAACATTCAGTAGCCTTGTGTGGAAAAGTGCACCCCATGATACAGTAACGTGTGGAACCCCCTTTAGAAGAAATAACTTGCACTACATTTACTGTTAGAGTTTTTCAGCCTCTCTCATTGCCTGGGAGGAATTCTCGCCCGCTCCTACACACAAAACTGCTTCAACTCGGTGATGTTTGAGGGCATTCATTTATGCACTCGATCTTAAGAGGGTGTACTTTTTTCACATCACTGTACATGGTAAGACTTCATGTGAATCGAATGTAGGCTAAATGGGAGAGAGTGTGTCAATTTCTTAATGTACATCAAACAGCATTAGCAGTCTGGGTTTGCTTATGTATTATTTTGAGTTTTGTGCTCTATAACCCCAGAAAGAAACCCTCTAGAAACCCCAATCCCAGAGAGTGGTTCTTATTCCTCAAGCTCAGGTCTTGTATTGGAGGAATAAGAGCCACTCTCTTCCTTTTTGTCATGGTTTGCAAACATACAGGGGAATATTAAGCATCACTCAGTCATGTAAAGGAGGGATGTTTTCTACTTGCTATGTACAGCAGGAAACTCTTATCATAATCAATTAGCCATGTAGCTAATTCTAAATGCCCATGCAGCCAATAGCTAATTGTAAATTCCAGGGGTAAGTGACACACAGTTCCTGGGGTAATAGATGCACCAACCTCCAGCCCGTAACCTGAGAGAGACTGCCTCAGAAAAGCACACACTTTGTTTCAGAATAGCCAGTGTGTTAAGAAGCTATGCTCTCACACATCAAGCAAACAGAAGTAATTAGCTCTGTGTTTGAACTTTGTAAGAGATTCAACTGTATGGTTACCTGATTTGTTGGCTTCAGTAATTTTTGGAGGACTAATCAGTGAGGGTCCACTGTCCCACAATTTCTAGATTTACCTTTTCACTACTTAATTTGTCTTCAGATTTGACATTTTCAGGATAGACTTTGGCTAGTGTTTTGTTTATGGTAGCAAGAGTACAGAGAGGAAAAATAACATCCAAGGCTGACCTACAAAGATAAGACATTCTGTTTTCCTCAGAGGGCCCCAGCATCTCTGTTTCACTGGAAATAACAAGGGAGGTTTTCATCCTTGCGTGTGAATGCAAAATTCCTTGCACAGGAGGCACAGGCTGGTCCTGACGTAAATTGAAACTCGTTTGCTCCCTGCCTTGCTTCCCTCCTGTGGCTGCTGCCATATATTCCTGCTCGTCTTTTTTAGTTGTAGAAAAAAAAAACAGGACAGCTTCATCATTAATCAACTTTTTTCAAGCAGTGCAGAGGTGCAGAGTTGTTCAACCTCTGTAACACTTCTATGATTCAACAGGGCTCGTTCTCTCACTCCCCCTCTTTCATGCGTGCTTTCTGTCCGCGTGCTACGAAGTTAATGATAATATGGCTCCTGGGTGCTCTTGGTAGGTTTTCTTTTTCTCTTCCTGTGATCTAAAATTGATGCCAAATCCCTTCAGGGTTTCATCATGCAGGCTTCAGCACTGGCACGGACTTTGAAGTTGGAAAAATTGTACAACAAGCCCTGAGGCATGTAGTTCATGGGGAAAGTGTGTCTGATTTTCAACTCTTTGGGAGCAAGGGGGCGGTTTTCTTTTAGCATCAGCATGACCATAAGTACACAGGATATCAAAGCAGCACCATGAAAGTTTCACTAAAATGGCCCTGTTCAGTTTTGCATGATGAGGACATGAGTACAGCCTTTAGTTCAGTCCAGCAGTATGTGGACAATGATGGTCATGATTGGTATTAGCAGTAATAGTGTTAGAAGCTGAATATGAGATATTGGTATTAATGGTTTATATACTGTAAGTTTTTTAATATAATTACCATATCTTAGTTGTCAGGATCCATAAATTCTTTAATATGATTCAGTCATTTTTCAAAATTGCATTTTAGGGCAGGTTTATACAATTTATAAATGCAAATGTGCACCAGTCATTTTGTACGTGAAACAAACATTACAGAAAGAAAGCAACAAGCTCTGTGTTACTACACGTCTAGATACTGTACGTGTACAGATCAGTACTCTGTTGTTGTAGTTGCTGCTACTACTGCTTTTACTATGATTATTGCCGCAAGTTCCACTTCTGTTAGTACAGTACTGATACCCTTATGTTTTAATCTTACTACTGCTATGACAGCTACTGTCCTATAATAACTGCTTATTACTAGTACTTACTCTTGCTATTACTACTATCAATACTAAGACTGCTACAAGTACTACTACTGCTACTACCATTCATAATACTACAAATAATACTCCATCAAAGTTTTCCATGCGCAATACTAAGGCAGAGAGGGTCCAGAACAAGGTATTTTAGGGTAGAGTTATCAACTGGGAGAATAAGCTGATTAGAAGAATTATGAGGGGACCTGATCCAAGTTTTTAAAATCCTACTAATAAAGTCAAACCTAAAAACAAGGATAAGAGTCTATACTCTCTACTGCAGCATATCCAGGAATTTATTTAAAAGTGCCTGGTTTTTGACATGTCAACTTATGTTGTATCTTTTTCTTTTCCTAGAAATTTTGCTTAATTGAGAACTTCCTGAGAACAATGTATATGTTTCAGCAGAGACATAGAGTGGTTGAAATGGCCTCCCATCTAAAACATTAGCAACATTTATTATTGTACTTAGTATTTACTTATACTTATACTATACTTATTATAGGTTCTTAGTAGTTGGAAATGCCCTTGCCAGTAGTAGAGATGTTTTTTTTAAATTTGTTTCTCTTTATTTCCTGCCATGTTGTTTTGTGATCCTGTCTTAATTTACCCTTATGCCACCTAATCTAATGGGTAAATAAAGGTGGGATGGGCTCCTCGAATTTGTTCATTTATTTATCAAGTGCATAATGCTGACCTGACACACACTTTACAAACAGTGGTTTAACTATTTGGCTTATCTTTGTGTTCCAGCCTCCCAGATAACAAAAGCCTGCTTGTCTCAACATTATCAAGGACAAGGCTGAAACAATGACAGAGTACTAACTGGAATTTTATTGCAGTGGTACTGATGAAACATTCCTGAGCAGTCGTAGTTTAGTGGCCCAGAGAAAGATAGTCCTGAATTTCCAAGGCACAAGATCCAATGCTTCAATGCCACTGCTCAATTCTTACTATCAAACACAATTTAATCTATGAACCTTGCCCACTAATCATGGCTTAATTGGGCATGCAATTCAGTATAATTAAATAAAATTAAAAAATAAAGAATGTTGATCATTTTTAAAACACTTTGAACACTAAGCAGTTTGGTTGTCAATGCAAACAGGTAATCATGCCTACACAGTCAGATCCTTATTCCTAGTCACTCTTGCAACTACACCAGACCCAATTTTAGAAAGACCTGGCCTGTGAAATGCGTAAGGAACAGGTAGGTATTGGGATGTGCTGAAAGCCTGGGGTTCTTGTCAAGTATTTGCTGGACTTGTCCAATCTTCATACGTATTTTAAGTGGGGGGGAACATTTGTGGGAGATACTTGCATTTTAATTTTCTTTGATGAAAGGGAATGCTGTGCTGATCTCTCAAAAATAAGGCCTGGAGGTTAATGCACAGAAAACAATTTATTATCATTGTACATTTGTGGTTTGCAGTCCAATGTGTAGCCCAAGAACCCTGAAAAGGCCACAAGTGTAATACAGGAAATACAATACAAATGCCCCAAATCAGGGGTTCTCCAGCCTTCTGGTTTTCGTGCATCTCAGTAATTTAATGCACCTTGATTTGTGAAATCAGGCCATTTTATATGCCAGGTTGGGTATTTTGAGTCACTAGCAAATGGATAGTAATAATTAGTGAGCGTGACCAATCTATTTTTTTAAATTGCCACAGCTTAAAAGAGCAAGCATCAGAAATGCAGAAAATGTATTACATGTGTTGGCCATGCGTGACAGGTGTAATTTTCACCACATTAAGTAATGTGCTTTTAATGCCAATAGGGAATTAATAATCTCAGCGGCTTTTTGTTTTAAATTGGAAATGCTATTTTCTAACAAATAAAAGTAAACAGACTAACTGAAACAACAACAAATTCTCATTAAGTTAGCATGTTGCCTTTTTAAGATATCATTCTCCATACAAAAAATCATGCCATTTCATTTACACTGTTGCAGTCAAGTGATGACCATTCATTCCTTTCCACTAATACCTCTGTCTCCTAATTTAGCAAGGTTTTATGTTGTCTATAAAAGGCAAAATCAAGGCTCTTCTGAGCACTGGAGACAGTCTAGAAACTAATTTCTAACTATAAGAGGGACATATTAATGTAACTGCAGTGGAAACTACAGTATGTGGGCGTGCATTTACATCTGAAAACAGAAGGCACCTCTTTACCCAACGGGTTGTGGGAGCATGTAACAAGTGTGGGGGTTCTTGAAGCTGATTGGTTTCACTGGCTTTTTCCAAGACAACTCAATCAGCTTTGTCATGCTTCCACAAAGGAGAAAGATCAAAGAAAACAAACTAAAAATGCAAAGAAGAAGACTCCACACCCCAGTCTCCTTTTAACATGAGCAGTGATTAATGTTGTTTTGGTTCACCACCATGAGAAGGAAATGAGAACGGTCACCTTTCCTGACACGAGAGGCTAAGTTAACATTTTTTTACCCAAACAAACTAGCAGAAATAAAGACAAGGTAGATCTTAAAACAAGGACATTTATCTCCCCCAAAAAGCAGTGTGTGCTTTCAGCACACCATGTGAATTAAAAATACATAAACCATCAAACAGTACCCTGGCAGATACTCTCCCTTACATGCAGTGGTAACAGTGGGAAAGAAGGTGGGGATTTCATTTCTTTCCCCTCCTACAGACTTCAAAGTCGTCTCCCATCTATTTAACCAGAAAAAAATGAAATATCAGCGTTTTATTGCTGAGTCAATTAACTTCATCCATGTTAGCATTTTGCTGGTTGTAGGAAGGAGTTAAGACTTAATAAACAGAGCAATCAAGTACTGCAAATGAGGGCTCAGATGAACTGAAAGCCAGGAAACAAAAAGGCCATTCAAGGCTCCCCATTGACAGCTCTGGTATATAGCTCGCACAATAATGGAACATAATAACAAGAAAGGCTGTTAAGGAAAGAAGGCCAGTCATCCCATCTAGCTTGTTTGGTAGTTAGTAGTTAATCGATCTCTAGATCTTAGTACAGGTTTTAACAACATGGTTTAGTACAGTAGCTTGTTCTCTATTTCTCCAACTCTTTGGGAAATTAATTGCCTCCTTTTCTCAGTTTTCAATTCATGTCCATGTAGTTTCCACTTGTACGCACTGGTTTGTGTTTCAGTGTTCATTAAATAAACCATTGGGTTGATTTTGGTCCAATGGCTTTGATGATTCTGAATGCTTTGTATTATTTCTCCTCGTACTCTTCTCTGTTCAAAACTAAGAAGGTTCAGATTCTTCATAATGGAAAAATGATGAACAATAAACAATATGCACAATGAGCACTGTGAGCTTGCTAAAGACCAAGGAAAAATCTGCCTGTAAGTACAAAGACAACTCCTTATCTTTCTCCCAATTACTCCTGTTGCTCAATTGGCCTCTAAAATACCAGTAATCAATGTCCCCTTCAAACTCAACAATAACTATTCATGTCAATGAATGTTCTTGAAGCAGATTCACTGGGATCTTAGACTACTTACTGTACAACTAAATGAGCAAGACAATATGTTTTTCTCTTATTTGTAATATTTCTTCTTTTTTGACATCTTCATTAAAAAGTACTGCAGAAACATAAAGCAAAAAAAGATAAGAGGTAAAATTCAGAGTTAAATTGAAAGCTGTCCACGGGCTTTAAACGTTAAGTCAAGTAACAGCATGCATTTTTAAAATTGTGAACAAACTAGTAGTATAAAAATACTGTGTGTTAAAAAATACTTTCTGGAAAACCTAGCTAAAAAAGGTTATTAATTCTATATTTTAAACGTTTTTCATGCCTTTTTTTTTACTCTGGGAAATGGTAGATTGAATTCATTGATCTTGTTATTTTCAAAGTCATGAGATGTTAGTAGATATCCAAAAAGTCCCACAGTCAGGTTTCCAGAATGGTATGTATTTCATAACAGTAACACCAGTTATGCTTCACTTATTTCCTTATTTCCACCTTTGGCCTCTTCAAGTGGAAATGTGTCAGGCTTCCAACAGCCAAGACAATACCTCTGGTTCTTTGTCCTTTACTACTACCATATTTAGATTACAATGAAGGATAGGAGAACAATAGTGAGTTGTATGTATTCCTATCTTATTCTACACGTTTAACAGAAGTTTTTCACAAAATTCATTGGTTATCCATTGATATCTGCAGTCTGGTCTCATCTTAAAACACCAATCATTTTTTTTTTGACAGAGCATATAGTTTTAGCTACAAGACAAAAATAACATCGTGCCCCACTCAGCTACTGTAATACTCACAACAGATTAATTTTATCTGAATTTGCCTTCTTTATTCTCAGGCATCAGAATGATGGTGATCTAATTCAGTATACATTTCCCATGCTTGCCAATTCTGTGTCATTTCCAAATTGTGACAATTGTTCTCCCTACTGTGACTTTTCCTCTTACTCTCCACTGAAACCAGAAGGTTTACTACGTTCCTTCTCTGTGTATTGAATACACTGAATTCCATTGGCACTGACTCTGCTGAACATATTGTCTTTCCCTCACTGCTCAATGAGAGATTTAAAAGCAAGAACACAGCCATCTCTGACATTTCCAGATCTGACTGCAGAGGATGATTTGACCCTGTAGTACCTCTGTAACATATGTGGAACCAGTGCTAAGAGTTAATGTAGCTAAATATGGTACCATTTACCAGTGCTAAGAGTTCATTTATTATGGTTCTTGCAGTTAATGTAAAGTGCTGCTCAAGGCACAGGGCAGCTAATTGGTCTACAAGCCTTTATGCCTAGAGGTCATCAAAGGCTGTCCAGTTTCCTTTGGATTATGGGATAAATGGTGCAAGAGTATGGCTGAGCAGGGATTTAAAACTAATATGCTTTTCAAACACTGGGAGGCAGAGAGCTTTTTAGTATAAGTTCAGGGATCTAAACACAGGGAAATCTGTGGAAGAAGAGTAATCAATCAACTTGTCTATCTCGCTTCATTGAACCTCAGCTTTTCTACTTTTGCTGACAATCCACCTACCACTTGACAAGAATTTACTATGGCAAATTTAGAGATTCATTTTGTACTTTGCAGTATTTTCACTGTTTGTCATTCCAGGTGAACTTATGCTTTACTGTAAATATCTAATTTTAATGAGACATATAGAACATCTTCTTGAAGAAAAACTTTTTTTGGACCACTAAATAAATGAGTATTTTACAGTTGTGGCTGGTTGATGAATGTACATAAACTGCATAGAGTAAATTTCTTATAATAAAATCTAAAAGTGAATAAAGCAAATTGTGCAGTTGAAAATCTGCACAGTTCAAAAACAGAGAATTTGCTAAATGCAGAGAGAGGCATGAGTTGTTGCATCAATGCTGGCTTGTCAATGCAGAAATATTATTTTAATTTTAAGTCTTGACATTACTGTACATTGCTATAAGACAGGACAAAGGCACACAGCTATTGCTTGAATATAAAGGTTAAGATCTTGATATAATAAGCATCAAGATATGCTCTGTGTGATCTGAATTAATCTGGTGCAAAACATGTTAATTAGGAAGAAAGTTGATTGTCAAATTATGCCTCAAGCTCAAGGTCAGGCTTTTGAAATTCTAATATAGCAGGCATGGTGTCATGGTATTGAAGCCAGTAGTTTTTCTTGTATTCTTATGCTTACAGTGAATACTATGCTGTATTTGTCCCCCCTTTAAGGGAGATATGCTAGATTCCAAGCTTCCAGCATTATAAACCTGGCTGCCTCCAGTTATTGTTCTATTCAACACTCTGTCTGAGCTATAGCTGAATTGAGGATCTGTGAGCCTTTTGCCTGCTGTAACCTAGGCCAAGAAATCTTCATCATGACATAAACCATCTAATGCCATGTCAATAGCTCTTATGGCCCCCCCAGTGCATCAGGGTATTAACAGCTGCCTCGCATATTAGTCACTAGCTAGTAGGAGCAGTGGGAATCCGAGTCCTGGTTACCCCCGTTTGGCAGGGACTGCTCTGATGCCTTCTTTACCTTACCAGTGGTTCGACACAGCAATGACCACTACAACGACCAGCAATGTCTGCTACTAGGTTTGGAGTTCCTGACTCCCTAGTATCTTAAAGTCAGTTCATCTGGCTTCGTAGTGGATTCACTCAGAGTACCTAGCTCTGCAGTGTAACACAATCAACTTAGTAGCAGCTGGCTTACCTGATGTAACACCAGGCTGCCTCTTGACTTAGTGTTGGCATGCTGCCACTGATGCCTCCACCCTGTGCCACCAGGCTGTGTTACACATTGAACAATCACATATTTTGGACATTGGAGCACCTGTATTCACGGTGTCTTAACTGCTTGCAAAGACTCACTAACAGCTATCGGCACATCACAGCAACAAATATAGAGACCAGACAATGGAGACCCTGGATCCGCGGTATCTCTTCTGCCTTATCAGACACACACCACTCGCTGTCAGTGCTTTCATAACACACAAACGTGTATACAGTATAGCAGCTGCCAGTGCTCCTGGTGCCCAGTCATTCTGCTCTCCAACCTTAGTCAGACTTGGACCATGATCTGCAATGGGTGTTGCAGCTGCCAGTGCACTCGGTGCTCAGCCAGTCTGCCCATCAACACTGCGTCGACGTACAACTGGCAGACCCTTTGTCTTGCACCACCAGGCTGCATTAACGAGCCTCTATCAGTGCTTCCGGAGCCACCAGTCTGCTATCTGAAAATAACAGAAAACACTAACTCATATAAACACAAGCAGTATAGCACACAAAGTGTAGCTTGAAATCCTATGGGCAAGACATGCAGCTCAGCAGCTTACACAGCTGTGTTCTTTTGGCATGCCTCCAGCACAGCCTGTTTTGAAGTCTCACGGTAGGATTTCTTCAAGCCCCAGTTGCCTCCACAATTGTCTCTCTTACTCCAGTCCCTTACAGGAGAGAGATAAGTAAACCACAGCCTGTTTCGCCTGATAGTTTCCAAAATCACACAACTACACACACAGTGACCAGCCCTTCTGCATACAGACTGCTTTAAAAACACACCCATCATCCTCACAGCATACTACTACAGGAGAGCACTCTCTTGCTTCCTCCCACTGTGTTGTCAGTTTTCCTCTGTCTCTTGTCAGGGAGCAAGCAGGTGATTCCTAGACATAATGCCACTGTAAGGCCACCCACAGCTGTAACTTGTTAAATCACTCACTGTTGAAAGTTGCAGGCCCTTAAAGATGTCGTTTCTCAACAAGAAGCTCCACCCCTTGCCAAACAATACCTAGTGTGGCCTTACAAGTTATATATTCGAAGGAACATTTTAGTTGTACCAGGGCCATTATTCAACACTGTGAATATTACGAGCAAATATTCTTTCACAAGACACCAAACAAGAACTTTGGTTTCAGACAAAATCTGTCCAAGTGGTCAAAAGGAAGAATTCCAAACTATAGTATTACTGTATATCACATCTGTGTTTTCTCCCAGGCAAGGGCATTAATGACGTCTTTAAGCTATTAAAAAAATCACAAAAGAGAGTAATCAATAACATAAACATCATCCAGGTGGATGCTGCACAGTGGTGGTGGTGGAGTGTCCAGAAAAGCGCTATATAAGTGTAAGCAATTATTATTACATTACCCTAGACAGGATCTGCTGTTGTGAGTAGACAGAAACATTCCACTGCCAGACAGCACACTGAGAGATGGCCACAGAGTTATTCTTGTATGCATTTGGTTTGGAAAGTGTGAAAGGAAATGTTTAGGATAAAAGACAATACCCACTTTCATGACAGGTGTAACTTACTGTCTGTCTAAGAAAAGCTTTTCCCCCAATATTAGTCAGGGTTGCACAGTTTTCACATTTTATCACTTTAAAACTTGTAGTCATTGTAATTAGTATATGCACAACTTATTAACTTAACAAAAGAGAAAGAAGTAAAATAAAAGAGCAATGGAGACCTCATGATTGCATATGTTCAAAACCTTGGCAAAGCTAAATTAATTTAGGTACACAAAGTAAAACAAAACCTTTGATTTAACATTCATTGTGTTTATATGAAGCCTTAGGTTACAACTTTATGAAAAAGCAAGCATTATAACAAGGTTTTTACATTTTAAATCAAAGATGTGTCTCATCAGAATGCTTTACATTTACTGTTATAGGTATTATTAATTAAGCAATAATGCACATGAGCCAAAACAAAGTGCTAGAGTGAAGCCCAGCACTGTCTTGACTGTCAATGTTCTTTAAGGTATTTTCAGTCTTGTCAGCTCTAAGCTTCCCTTTAATATTGGGTTAATGTGTTTCAAATTATGAGTGAACTCAAAAAACAAGCAAACTCACACAAAACAGTACAATGTATAAAAAGCACTCAGTGTTTATCCAGTAATAATGCTCCCACCAACGCTCTGACTCTAGGTTGTGTTGGGAGCTGGGACCTTCAAGCAAGAAACATGAGAATACCTCCTGCTGACTAAGAACATGGATTCCTCACAGTGCAGTTGTAAAACGTACCCCTAAGCAAGTTAATTTCTTTAGCAGGCTGTGCTTACATATCAGCTGTGGTGCACCCTATTTTAGCACTAACCAGGAAGGTGTAACAACTACTGTAAGAGTTGAAAGGTGTTTGAACTATATTCTAGGTTCTAGCCATACAATAAGGTCCTGTAGTACAAACACTGTACAGTGTAAATAAACTGCGCTAAATGTTCTATATTGATGTCTATTACTTGATCCTGCCATATTTATTTAGCTGTTTTTTGTTTCTGTGTCCATGCTTGTGACTGTTAAGAGACCCCTGGGCTCAGTGTAAATTCAGGCATAGTCAATCATCCTGGACAGTCTTTGGGACTGGGGAGGGATGTGCGACACATGGCAGTGACAGTAATGTTCCAGGAATTAATCTGGGAAAATTTAGTAGTCCTGTTAGTCCTGGCGTGTACTGCTGTATGGTAGTGCTGTGAAATGGCACTATTTTCATGAGAATATAAATTTCATGTCTTATTTTTTTAATCCATGTCAGCAAAGAGTGCTGCAATATAAATATTTAAAGTCTACCAACTATTTGTGCTTTGTTTAATGATACAGGTTTGAGGATTCAATAGATTTTAGAACCCCTCGTCAATAACATAGAAGTCCATACAGTACATAAACGCCTGTTATAGATGAGAATTTGACAGTGCATGGCAGGTAATTGCAAAAATGACAAGTACTCTATGCTGTGCTTCAGGTTTGAAAGGCAAAATCATTTATCCAGTAAATTACTGTGATTTGAATACTATGCTACTAGTTCACCTGTCTTTGAATTCAGGAAGAAATATCCCAGGTTGGAAAGACATTCTAACTAAAATATTCAGAGCTACAAATGTACAGCTCGCGCTCTACCATCATCCCACATGGTTGTCTCTTATATGTTGTCTTTTTTTAATTCTCAAAAACCTTTTTTTTTATATTTTCACATTATTATTGAGATCAGGGCAGATACACAGCTGCTTTGCCTCAAAATAATTCATACCAGCCCTCAGATCTACTGAAAAATAATTGCTCTTACATCTCTATCATCAGCTGCACAGGCAAGCAACACGCTCAACTTCATGCTGTGCACCTCATTTTGTTATCATATTGTTGTGAGTATAAGAGTTTCAGGAATGTTAAAAGGGTTCTACTTTCCAGCTTGTTCAAACCTTACTCAGAAAGTTTGGAACAATGGATATTGTCTTGCTACTGTATATTAACATAGGTCTCTTTCTTGGCCTCGAAGGAGAGTAAACATTGAGTAATACACAGATGAAATCAAAGGGTGTCCCTTACTTTTATAACAAACATTTTGTGAAGCACTTGGAGGCATCATCAGGAATGTATTTACTTAGCCATCTGCTTAACATTGGTCTCCTCTGTGTGCTTCAGCAATCGGACAGTCCAATCATACTGTCTGCTCCAACAAGATGATGTGTTAAGGTGTTTCATCACAGGACAGTGTCTCCGTGACGGCGACTGGAAACATGAGCTGCTTTTTTATATGTCAACCATCAGCTGCCAGTTTTGTGTCATACCAGGAGTCCTGTTGTGGATACTGGTTCTGCCCTTTCCCCTACGTTGACAAAAGCTGTGGCCTGTCTTGCTAAGCAAAGGCACTTGCTGTGAGCCACTGTATGAAAGTACAGTGCAATCTGCCACAGCCTTTACCAATAATAGTGATCCTCACTTAGCATTTTTGTACAGTGGCTGAGGATGTGCTCAGACTGCCTGGATCATGAGCTTGATGCGGTGAGGTTCTGGTTGCCAAAACTCAAAGACACCTTGCAGTCCATTGCTTGCTTCCACCTAGTTCAGGTTAATAAACTTCACAGTAAATTATTAAGACACAGTATTCAATAATAAACATTCAACATTAACATGGACATTTTCAGTGAGGTCATTAAGCTTGCCTCCTTATGAATAGATATAGTGTAGCAAGCTCCACGCAGATGGCATAAATACAGGACTGGAAAATACAGGATGAAGAAAAGAAGGGAAGAAGAAGGGGAAACAGACCTCATAAGTCATCATCATTGCACAATGTGATGCCAACAAGAGAATGGAAACCATAGTAGAACTTATTTTTGTAGGTAGCGTATTGTAATGTTTATTGTTAATAAATATTTGATTGTCCTATCTAAATCTGGGCCTGATAATTACACCATCATCAGAACTGTGCTGGAGAGTAAAAGGACACATGCATCCTCTCACTCTTACACATCTAGCATGGCCAGACCAACATTTACCTATACAATGCCAGAGTCTTCCAATGTTGCACTCCTGTGGCCACTTCCTGTTTGCCAGTCCCCCCTGCTGATTTAAAATCACTTACATTTGTATTTAGAGATCTGGATATTTTACTGAATCAATGAAAAAGAAGCACCTTGGTCAAGGGCTCAACAGAAATGTTGATCCTGGGAATGGCATCTACTGTATAACACTGTATTTGATTCCAAAGCCTCAACCACAGTCCCATGCGGGACGGTTGGGTGGCTCTGTGGTTAAGGATCTCCGCCTATAGCTGGAAGGTTGCCAGTTTGTATCCCGCGGCTGGAAGAGGAATCCTATTCTGTTGGGCTCTTGAGCAAGACCCTTAACCCCAACTGCTCCAGGGGCGCCGTGTAATATATTTATATATAGCCGTATAAATGGCTGACCCTGGGCTCTTACCCCAAGCTTTTCGCCCTGTCTGTGTGCCTCATGGAGAGCAAGTTGGTGTATGCAAAAAGACAAATTCATAATACAAGAAATTGTAAATGGCCGATAAAGTGATCTTATCTATGCTGTTTCTTCTAGCATTTCAGCCAAAACTGAGGATTAGAATCCACTAAGACTAAGAGGTCTATTCAACTCTACCCCATGTGACAGTCTTATACTGTATGTCACATGGCACAACATGATTGCTTGTGCAATGAAACTGAATGGACAGAAGAATGCATTAAACATGTTTAAAATAACTTATAATATTATTAAAATTACGTACCGACATCTTTTATTTGATTTATTTGAATTATACTTAAAGTCCAGGTAAGGAAACTATTTAAATTATGTACTGATGAGTGATCAAAGAACCTTTCAAAGGATGACCTAAGGCAGGAACTCTAGGATGTGCTCCATCAAGTGCACCATATCTTAAGCTTTCCAAAGCATGGAATACGAGCAAAACAATATAATTAAAAACAACCTCATGGCCTGCTTGTGGGGGACTGGGAGAAGTGTCATCCGTTTCTGTTCACATGGCCCATTACAGGTAGTCTCTTCTATTTCTCAAGTGAAATGTTATGCATACCTTCTTGGTCTGTTCCTCTGTACCTCCTTTTATAGCAGTAATTTTAAAAGAGGGACAGCAAAAGGTTCTGAGGTACAGTATGTTCTATGTATTCCGAATTTATCTGATAAATACTACAGATAATTTTCCTTTTGGGGACTTAAAAGTTTTGCAGATGTATCATTCAGAAGTGTCATCCCCATGGATGTAAGATAAGTAAAGGAAGATAAACTTATTTAATAAAGTTTCAGGCAGCTGGGGAGGTGTGTTTTTTGGGTCACAGTGGATATATGCAACATATAAGTGGTGAAATATTATAAACAATAAATGATGTATTGTACATTGACAGAAAACATAATATCTACCTTTTCTATTGCAACTAAACAAGCAGTCTATTCTTACAGCTGTTTATTTATTAATTTTTCCTGGCATAAGTGATGTGAAAAGAGAGACAGTTCCTAAAAGCAAGCCAAGAGAGAAAGAACAGAATTTCTATAACAGTGTAAGGTCACATGGGTAAAACAAGTTTCACATGTGGTCCGCATTTAATTAAAAACAGCTCAGTCATTTTTTTCTTAAAAAGGATGCTTTAAAGCTTTTATAGATTGTGAGTCTGCAGTGGTTAATTACCTTTAAGATTTTTTATGATAAAATTAAAATGATAGTTCTAAGGCCTTTATGTTTCCACTAACCTCTTAGATCTGCATGCAGATATTGTCTAGTGTTTTCTTGATTTAACTGTTTCACACAGCAGAAGTGTAGATATGCAACTTGTGATTTCCATTACATGACTTTATACCACATGTACATCCTGTTAGGATATCAGCATTTCATTTATGTCTTATCAGCAATTTCTTTTTTTACTTATCATGGCCATTATTTTAGCCATTTTACCTTAGTATAGCTCCATATTTTTTAATGTTTTAAGTTTTTTTGGGGTGTGTTTCCCAGTACTTCCGTCATCACTTTAGGGGTTTTGTTAAGAATCTGATTCAGTGTAAATGTTAATGTGTATTTTTTTCACATGTTCAAAAACTGTGATACTCTAATGTCCTATAGTATATCAAGTTACTACTCTGGTAATTTGATGAGCAGACCATTCAAAGCTCCATTTAGAGTAAACAGTGTGAACCTATGACAGATACTGTAACACAAACCTAAACTCACTATGCCTGCCTGTGGGAACTCTCTCTGTCCACCTCATAGAAGAGTGTTTCCACAAGGCACCAGAAGTGAGCTAACACTAGGCAACACAGAGAGATCCTACAATATGGTTTTAAAATGAAACTTGTGCTTCACAGGCTTTGAACCTGCTTTGAAGCTAATGGGTGCAATTACGTTTGCAAAACACAGCTCTCAAGAAGGGCTTTAGTGTTTTTGGAATAAATTGTAGAACACAAGCATTCAGAAGCAAATAAATGGAATCAATTGTTTTTTTTACATAGAACCAAAGACGTCTTTCAGGAATTTCTTAATCTGTTAATGCAGCTTTCTTCTGCTTTGGTTGCCAGTGGTTTTAATATGTCCGTACTGGTTAATGAGGAAGTCATAGAACATTACAGCAAACATTCCTGTTATCTTATGTTTTAGCCTCCTCTGGGCCTGTAGTAAAGCACCTGGAAGTTAAGATAAAGCCATAGCATTCAATCGGAAAAGTTATTTTCTTGTACTAAAAAAAATAACCCCAGTAACACACAATACTAAATTTGCACAAAGGACAAGGAGAATACCAACAGGAAGTTAGTTTTATTCTTTCAAGGTAGATATCCCACTTCACAATCTTCTGTAGCATTGCAGTAGTAGGCTATCAAAGTTGTACAAACAACTGTCAAGTTTGTTGGTTGTCAGACCAATGGAAAACTAATCCTCAAGGTACAGGGAGACTCTTTTCCTCTTTTGACACACTTTGTCAGGCTGTGTAATGACAGATTACTGCCCAGACAAAAATCAACCACCAAGGAATTTATTTTTTATTAGAAAGAGGCATAGTGATGATCTTTATCAAATATATTTTTTGTATATTAATCTAATTTCAGCATATTGAGCCAGCCACTTACTTATCCACTCAGCAAGACATCCTGGATGGGATGCCATTTCATCACACAGCACACACCTACACTGACAATATAGCAGCAATTATTAACTGAGTCAGCTCTTTTGAAGGTGGGAGGAAACTTGAATACTCTGTGAAATTTCACATGGAGATTCACATAGAGCAGCTGTTTTCAAACTTTTTCAGCCAAGCACCCTCTTGTAAACTATAACCTAAATAAATGGTTTCTGTTAGAACTGTAACCGCAATCCCCATCGGACATCAATTCCAGCAGTTTCTCTTGTTCATGAAATGACAGCTTTGGAACACAGGGTGTAACTTCAAATGGATTTTGTATCCAGCTCAGAGATGTGTCCATTGTAGGAAAGTATTTTTGCAGCTGCTGATTGACTAAGATGTTCAAATATGAGGCCTAGCACATGTTTTTTTTTATTTTAGAGCATTTTGTTTGTTTCCAGTGAATTCTGTCAGTGCTGGAAAGCTCTGAAGAGAATTGTTTTGGACATTGCTAGCCCAGAATTTCAGTTTTTTTGCTATGCTATGCTTTTGCCTTTTGTGTTGAACATTGTGATGGTGATACCTTGGAGAATTAGATTCGGTTCATCCAAAGCAGAAAAAAATGTCTGCCAGGTGTGCTAGTTTCTGTAGCCAGTTTTCTTCATGCAAGCAAGATGACAACTCAAACAGGTTGTCTATGAAAAACAGTGCAACAAGATGTCAAAACTTGCCATGTGACAACCAGTGTTTTCTTGTGTTTACTGCCCCTTTCATTACACAGTGTTGTAATTAATTAAATTATAGGGGAACTCCCAATTTCTAAGAGCAGTTTTTAAACCTTGGAAACAGAACAAATTCTCTTAGAGTTTAGAAACATTTTGAATTAATCACAAAATTGTGAACTTTGTGAAAGTACTGTAAGTTGCCCTGTTGCCGCAAATCCTTAGTCTCGTCAAGGGAGAGAATGTGATGTGGCCCTTCCTGCTCCTTAGTCATTGTAATAACTAATGAAATCCTATGTATGAGCGAGTTAAATACAAGTTGTGCAGTGGATATTTCACCACAGGAAGTTTCCAATGTGATCTGCATGCAGAATTAAGTTCCGTTTATCAGCAAAACCATCTTGAAGTCGAGAGCAATGTTAATACTGGATTAAAAGAGGTGTATTCACAAGCCCGCATCTTTACGTCCAGGAAGCTTTTTTTGCTTCATTCTGAATCACAGAATATGGTGCATCACTGGAAATTTTGTCTATTTTGTGATGTATATCGGAGGTTTTACAAGTTACTGTGTATGTTTTACTTTCATTGTGTTTTGAAATGCACTCATCAATACTGATTCTTTCTAACCCTGAAATATAACAATTGCATTGCAGTTCTTTAACTGTTTTCACTGAGTCATTCAGAACTGACAGGTGTTCTGGCACTTCAGAGGCAAAGGCCTCTCGAATGCATGCTACAGTGTACCCAGAAAACCAGTGATTTCTTCATAGAACTACAACTCCTCTATGTTTCCCTGTCATAGTCAACATAAATTCCCACACAGCCTGTCCAGTCAATCCTTAGGGTTTGTGAAAATATAAATTAAATTAAAAATATCTTCCCCTGTTGTATGGGTTACAAGGGGATGACATAACAAAAAACTCCTCACACACAGTACTGTATTCTCAAATGAGTACCAAATGTAAATCAAAATATACAGTATGCCAGATTTTCAACTTCTGTCACTTCATCTACTGTATGTGCAGTGTGTAAAATTCACTTTTTTGATGCAATTGGCTAACTGGATGAGATTGGATGTATCAGGGATGCTATGTATCTGCTGTGACACTGTATTATCAGAGAGAGGGATCTTATTCAGCTTTTTAGCTGCCTTTTCTCCAGTCATACAACTTACCAACTTTAGCAACTGGTAAGCATAGATTTTTTGTGATTGTGTGGCATTCCTTTTTTAGCCACTCTATAGCTAACAAGGTAAGATACCTTTGATATGTCCTTGCAAGATTCAGTGTTTGCCTATACTGAACTGTATTAGGTGTTTGTTTTTTAACTTCTTTCAGTTTACATTTGAAATATGCAACTGGTTTGTCTTTTAAGATAGTATGTTTAGTGTCTAGGTGGTGATGTAAATTAGAGGACTTCAAGACAGCTATTTGCTAAGACCACAGTACACACCATACATTAATGATGTGGAAATAATGGTTCACCACACCATGTACTGTAAATCCCAGTCCAAAATAATTTTATCATATTTGTGTTTTTTTACTTGTTTGATTTTTGCACCAAGTCATTTTTTACTTTGTATATCAGTTTTGTGTGTAGGTGTTGGAAACAGTGTGCAAGGCTGTTTTACCTTCAGTGCAAGATAAAGAAGAATGCATACAAGCCGACAATTGGAAAAATCCATCTCAGTTTAATTTCTAACAAAATGGAAGTTACAGGGCAGTTTCGTTACAACACAGGTTCTGAGCGACAGACAATCAGCAATTTCGAATATCACCAAAACCCCAAGTACTCAAGGAAACTAATACTGTAAATTGCCTCGAGCAACTACACTCTTTTTCCCAATTACCATCGGTAATTTTGATTTATTTTTATCATGTCACCAATCTCAATAATGTTGATGTTGGCCAGGGTAGCACTAAAAAAGGGGAAATTATTTGACAGTTTTGGTGTTGTAGAGGTTTGATGGGTTTACTGAGACAATTATTAATTGTAGCAGTAATCACGAGGTTGTTCGTTGTGGCTTTTAGAAAATCAATTGTCAGAACAACTAACAACCTCGTGATTACTGCTACAATTAATAATTGTCTCAGTAAACCCATCAAACCTCTACATTTAATGGCGTCCCTGGGTGGGCCGTTCCATGGTTGTCCGGGCTGAGTCTCGGGATGGTCAGGAGGCGTGCTGTGAGAATGTCCTGCCCTTGGGAGCCTTCTGCTCCTGGGCCATCCTGCCCTGGAATTGTCTCGCACCCCAGGAATTCTCCTTAGAATTCTCCTACTGGAATAGTCCTACAAATAGTCTCCTACAGGCTCTCTGTGTTGCCTGTTTTTACCTGGAGGAACTTCAGCTCATTCATTGGCTGAAAGTTCCATGGGCATCAGAGTCCCACATGGGTTACTTGGCCCTACCAGTCCCTGATTGGTTGATCAAGGTGAGATATGAGTCACTTACTCCTGGCACTTAGGAATGCAGTCCAGATGTCCATCTGGCGCTCCCTAGACAGATAGGCGCCAATGGATGACCATTGATCATGATAGCCAGGCTTAGCTAAGTGCATCATCATTTGGGAGCTGTCCATTATCAAAAGAAAACATCTTTAAATCAGCCTGCATGAATAGCTTCTCTGTGGCTGCACCACAGAGATGAAGAGAGAGATGGGGCCTCATTTGGGAAAGCACAGCAACACTTAATTCTGCCTTATTAACAAGCATCGCCGCTACAGTGTCTTGACATGCTTGAAATTGCTGGCTCTTGTAAAGCAGGCTTGCTCGTCTGACCCTTTACTGGACAGACACTTTTTACCATAATACAATTTATCAGCCTACTCTTCAGCCTAATTTTTTGCACTTGCTACAGTAAGTCTTTATTTAGTATCTCTTGTTTGTTTTTCCATATCTAACTGTGTCAAAGGTCCACAAACAGACTGATATTTTGTGTAATGAGACTATTTGGAGTTATTTTTAATCTAATTTTTCAGCCATTACAATTGTTTTTTCGTCTTGCATACCCTTGGAGGGTCCCATTGGCTATCGACTTTAATCGACTATATCAACTATAATCGTGCCCTGGACACAAGAAATGTGACAGCAGTGCCAACAGTTAAGACTAATACAATAAATTCATTTCTAGGTCCAATTTTACAACCCGCTACTGAACGTATTACTATTTTTATGAAAGTTCTGTAAAGGAATTCTCTTTTTGCTCAAATGTGCAGATATAGTTGGCTAGCTCCTCCACAACTTTAATTGCAAAGTCACAAATGCTGCCTTTTTTAATCATGAAACTTTGCTAAATATGTATTATCTAATTTATTGTAGTTGTCATTTCTGCTGTTGGTGTCCCCTTTAATAACTCTGAGGGAGAACACAATTAAATAAAAATGAATCAGTTAGGTTGAAAGCACTTTTAAGTCCATTAAATTTCACGCTTTATTGTGATTTGGCTGCCTGCAACTTTAATAACCCCTGCTCTATCAACAGCAGACAAGACTGCAGTAGTGTAAATTGTCTGTCAGTCTAGTAACAAGTTATTTCAAACCAAGAATGTGGGAGGAATACTAGCAGGTCAATTATGAATGACAAAATTAATCTATTCATTATAAGCAAGCAGAAAAAACAGGTGTGTGAAAACATACTGAACTGATAATGATATGTCATAACTGTGAACAATGCAAAATAACGTTTTAAATAATTTAATGTGCAAGAAGATGTTTCAAAATATGATTGAGATTATTTTTAATATGATAATCCAGAATGCTATAAATATAAAATTTTGTTTAGCCTCTATTTCTAATAATTGGATTGAAACACAATTTATAAACTGCAGAATTGGTTTAAACAGGTAGTGAATGCTGAGGTTTGCAAAAAAAGGATTTGTTTGGACATTTTAAAAATACTTTCTTCTATTGTTTTTTTATTTTTAATTTTTTTAACAGTAGCAGACCTCCAGATCTGTGAAACATAAACAAATTAAAACAGCATGTGTATATAGAGTACCAGGCATACTGTAGCTGGGCATTTAATTAAAATTTGTCAGATAAAAATGAAAAACATGTAGTCTAAAAATCCCCCCATACTCATCCATCCATCCATTTTCTAACTGCTTTATCCAAAACAGAGCCACCATACTCAGATCAAAGCTATTCCTATATACTGTACTTCTATTGGTCCTATTGTATTCCTGGAGGAATGCCAAAACCATTTTCCAAACTTCTTTATACCAGACAGGAACAGCTAGTATGCAGAGAAAAACACAGACCAGGGATCAATAAGAACAGTATTGTTATGTGTGGCTTAGGGACATTTGTTGTGGTGCAGACACATTCAAACATGTAGTTTGTTTTATTTGGTCTGGAACATTACAACAATCCTTTTTACAGGTTTGGCTGCATAACATTACACTCTACAAACGTAAAAGTGTTTATGATTTTTTTCCTGATTTGTTCTAAATGTCTAACTCTAAAGTAAAAATGTACAGTATATACAGTAGCACTTCTTTCCTACTGCTAGTATTATCCACTAACATAAGTCATAAAAGCATTTGAGCATTCATACTTTGATAACATCCAACACCTGATGTGAAACAAATACAGAATTACTTTTCTAAATTAATACATGGCCAGGGAAATAAAAGCCAATATCTATCATGTTATGACCGCTGTCCTGCGGCATCTCTCTGCCCATGGTTGCTGTGGGAAACCATCACATTTACACGAGGGCTAATGGTTTTTCAGTGCTTGCCGCTCTGACCATATCCTTCTTAATGAGCAATTATGATTTTAATTTGTCTGTTGCTCTGTTTCTCTGTTTAATGCCAAAGCACTGCTATTCCATTTATCATCCCAGTTGGAGTTTTTCTCCTACCCTCTCTCTGTATCTCTCCAGGCCAGCGGGCTGAAGCTGCAATGGACTGAGTTATTCAGGGCAGTTCTGCCACCCTGGAATGCCAGACCCATGTGTATTTCTGTTCCTGGAAGCTTGGCATCATGAATCTGCTTCCCGAAGCTGAGTGAGCAAAACTATAAGAGCCAAGGCTTCCCAATCCCAATTGACAGTTGACCCTCAGCCTTCTCCACTGAAGCAGCCTGTGCTTTTCAAGTCTTTACTCTGCCTGTGCAGCAGCTTCAGTTTCAAGCCTGCACTTCGCCCTGCACTGCAGTTCCAGCTCCAAGTCTTCGTTTCAGTTCCAAGTTTTCACTCTAGTCTCCTCTGCTGCTTCTGGCCTTTCCCTTGGAACTCTGGACTCTTTTCCACTGGCTTTCTCTTCTCCGGTGGTTTTGATTTGCTTCAGAAGGCAGCCTTTTGCCATCCATAACCCAAAGGCTCTCTCCATGTGGTCATCATTCCCTCAGGCTTGCAAACACATTCCTGTTCCATACAGAATCCTGCATTTACTCCAAGTCTTCTTTCTGACTGCCCTGATCCCTGCCGCCTTCCTGGCTTCTCTCTGGGGCAGCCTTTTTTATCAAACCCTTCAGGACACTTTTCCTTTCTCTCACCTTCTGTTTCTCGGGCTGTCTAATTTCCTAGCCACCTTCCAGGACCTCAGTGAATCCTTCTCCCTTTCTTCCTAGGGATCCAGTCGTTAGGAATCCATTCCACAGCTTAATGAGTGTCTCTCCATTAGCTTGAGCTCACTGAGGATTCCTTTACTCTCGGGCTCTGACTGGGACTGCTCCCTGCACCAGTGCTGACCAGGGATTCCGGGAGATGAGAGGGGACTAAAGGCAGGTTTTGTCACCCGTTCCTAATAGATGTTTCCCCTATTTTGATCCAAAGGGCACCAGAGTAGCGATTCTGTTCTCACTCAGGTCCTTAAGTTGGAGAGAGGATCCTGAGAGACTGAGCTGACAGCACACACCTGGCCTGATCTCAGAGGTGATGCCCTATTAGGGCGTGCGCCTTGAATCACTGGCCCCGAGTGGATCACATTGTGGGGGTTTTCTGCCTCTCATGTTTTTGGTGTGTTGACCTTCTAGCTTACCGACTTGGGTCCCTGACCACTCAGGAGGGCTGCCCCCCAGAACTGTGCTGTCCCCTTTTTCCAGGGAGTGTGGCAGTAGGTTCTGTCCTGAAGCCGAGGCTCTCTGATTCCAATTGACGGTATGAGTTTGAACAAGGGCTGGAACGATGCCATGCTAACCTTTCTCTTTTTTGCTGGGGATGCAGTGAGGCGGTCTCTTCTAGGACTGTTGGACTTCACCTGTTCTTTTGCACTGACTCTACCGTCCAGTTCTGTATTTAATTTTTTTCCTTTTCATCTGTGTCAGTCTACCTGTCCACGTGCCTGCAACCCATGCGGTCCCCTTTTTTTTTGGGTGAGGTCGGCAGTCAGTTTCACCCTGAAGTCGAGGCTCTCTGATTCCGACTGACAGGTTGAAGTGGGCTACGCCTCTGAGGCCTGGCGCTTTGCCACACCTGCCCCTTTTACTTTTTTGCCTGCTCTGTTTTCATTCCTGACCTGCTATTAAGCCCTGCTAGCCAGTAATCTATTATTCTATTATTACCTCTTTTTCACTCCACTTTCCCACTGTCCCGGACCCAAACAGCTGGGTCTCTTCGGGCGTTTCCGCCACTTCTCAGTTCCTTGCGCTTGAGCTCTGACCAGCCATGTTGTGACATACTGTATCATTCATTGTTGTTAGGATAACCCCTCATGAAGACAAGGGTTAAACTGCGATTCGAGCCCTCACAGTTGAGTTTAACATTAAGATATCTTTCTTGTGAAAGAATTATGTCCTCGAATATCCTATATAAGCTTTTAGGGAATAAATTAAAAACTCTCCCTTGCATAAATTAGGTTGAATACACCCTTGTGAAGATAAGTGTTATGTGATTTTTTCTTGTTTAAATCTTTTTTTAAAAAAAACAGGTGCATTCATGATCACTTCTATATATCTAGTGAAAAACTTAGAGAACAATTATAACTGGAATTTAAAACAAAAAACGGTTCTCTGATCATTGCTCGGAAAGCTATTTCCAAACAGCTTTAAAAGGTTCCTTAGCATCAGACATTTTGTGGGCAGAGAAGACTATTGGCTACTTCTGTCAGTTGCATTTTTGTTTAAATGTAGGAAAAACTCCTGGACAGAGACTCCAAAAGTAATCTAACCTCCCAATAAAAGTAAATACATGTAACATGCACAGAGAGAAGAACAAACTGCAGAGAAACAAAAAATAAATAAATTCAGGACTGTAATGCTCATGCACCGAGCTTTATTATACCAAATAAGATCAGCAAACAGATACTTTTCCCTACTTTCTGTAGGTTTGTTGTAGGCTGCTTGACTGTGCATTTCAAGTTCCTTCATTGAAACAAATAAGTAGTATAGAAAGCAAATGAAAAACAAAACATAATTCTCTTTCAATTTCGAGATGTTTTTGAATTCTAGAAAATTTCAAATATCATGGTTTTATGGTTTTCTAACCTCATAATGTTTTAAGAAAGCTCAATCTAAAAGTACACACATAATTGTTTTTTGTGATGATTACCAGTCTGATGAAAACAATCTGTCAATTTCAAGACAACAACCCATTCTCACAAATAAAATCATTGCTCTAATCCACTCAGCCATACAACTAAATACTCGCATCATTTTGAAAATACTATTAGGAGAAGGTCATGTCATTGACTTTTGGTCCCTGGTTTTATGATTGTGCTGAGTTCAGCACTGCAGTAGCTGAAGATAAAATACTGACAAGATTTAACTGGATAGTAATGATCCAAATACTACCAATGACTCCTGCCAGAATTCTGTACTTTTCAGTCTGTCTATAGCCCAGAGTACATGTGGTATTTGATGTCTTCCTTACAGTAGGACTAGAATCAATATTAAGCAATCTCAAACACTTTTTAATTATCATGGCTTATAACTAAACACAGAAAAAAGACAGTAAAACATCTCCATTTTATTCTAGACACGCAATTTCATTATTAATATGAGTGTTCTACACTTTATACCACTTAATGTACTGAATGTTGAATGAACAAACAATCAATAGGCAGACTTAACTACAATTTTGCATTAAAGAGGTATTTTTTAATTAAAAAGGATGCCAAAAACAAACCTCTTCCACAGGTGTTTAATGAGTGGAAATATCTATGTCAAGAGTGAAACCCCTTCTTTCTCGAGAAGCACAATCAAAGATATTTTTCAGTGACCCTCAAATCATCCATTTTTAAACACTTGAAGCGAAAATGGCTGTTGAAGTGGATAATTTGTTAAATTAAGTCGTTTAGAGAATCTGAGAACATCAACACCCTGGAGTTCTCAAATGCCACAGTAGGCTTAATGTAACCAATTAACTAATTAAAATGAACAAAACTCACTTTTAAAGTATTTACAAATTGATACATTAAGGCTGAACTACAGTATAACACCTGCTGGATTGATGTGCTACAGCATAGAGGCAAAGACAGTGCTTCCCAATCCAGTACCTAGAGTACCCTGTGCCTTCTGGTTTTCTTTTTTATTACAAATGAACTTTGACTGTCAATCAAATTGGTCAAAAATCAAAACTTTGAAAACCATCTTTCTACGTGCTAAATTCTATTGTCTTTTTGCATTTTAACCCGAGATAAACTGTAGGTTTAGCAAACCCTGAATGTTATTTATAATCCTGACCTGAAGAAGATACCAAACATTTTTTATTTGACATTCCATGAGCAGCAGGTAACACAAAAAAGAAATACTTGAAAATGAAAGCAGATTCACAGTACTTTGAAAAGGTCATCAAACTGTCACTTTAAGCATTCTGGGCTACTCTGGAATCATTTGGGTAACTTTTTGAACACAACTTTTCAAAGCAAAGTTTTAGATATATGCTGTGGAAGTGCCTGAGCTAGGGTTAGGGTTCGGGTTTGAACAACTCCCAGACATTTTGTGATGCATCCACTGTGCCCTAGAACGCGTGTGAAATGTAGAAAAAGTGTTGTTTGGTTATTTCTTTGAAAAATTAATTTGGCCCAATTTTGCCATTTTTTCCTAAGATGCGTGCCTGTCAATCAAAACTGGACAAAAATCAAAAGTTTGAAAACTCTCTTTGTACATGCTAAATTCTTGTTTTTTTGCATTTAACCCAAGAAAAACTGTGGGTTTAGCTAAACCTGAGTGTTATTTATAATCCTACCTGCAGACAATACCAAACATGTTGATTTTTATTTACCATTCCAGGAGCAAAAGGTAACGCAAAAAAGAAATACTGGAAAATGAAAGCAGATTCACAGCAGTTACTTTGAAAAGGTCATCAAACTGCCACTTGAAGCATTTTGGACTACATTGGATTCATTTGGGTAACTTTTTGAACACAACTTTTCAAAGCAAAGTTTTAGATATATGTTGCGGAAGTGCCTGAGCTAGGGTTAGGGTTAAGGTTTGAACAGTACCTAGAGATTTTGTGATGCATTTCATAATACTTAATACTTTGGCACTCCCACCCCTGGGGTGAGGAATTTACAGCAAGAGCCAAAAGGATTCCCAGAACCACTATACAGATTTCTTTTAACAATCAGCTAAACGCAAATTGGTTTGGCTGCCATGTTTAGCAGAAACGGAGGACATAAGATGCGTAAAATGTGGAACGAATGAGAATCAGGATGCAGGTCTGAGCATGTTTGATAGGTGTTGATATGCAGTGTTTTTGACAGAGAAGACTAATGCTAAGAAGACCAAAATGCCAAGTGCTAGAAAAGATGTGCGCAGATTTGGGGCAGCCAGTAAATATTTATTTGTAGGGGAGCAGAAGTGCAACATTAGAATTTGACCTCCTCATGAACTTCTGTTAAATAATGAGAGAATTTAAAACTGTCTTTCCTACCTCTGTCTACACATGATTAATCGATAAACAATTAGCATTATAGTTAAAGTTTAGCAGTAATCACAGACCAAGTTGAAAAGGAGTTCTACTCTCTATTTTGTTAATTACACACACAAAGGAGAATATTTGTGAAATAAGTTCAGAGTACCAAAAATGATCAAACACTAGTTCAATGAAGCTTTCAATTAGATTATCTAAAGATTTAATAAGCTTAATTGATTTAGAGCAGAGTCGGAATTAAAACAGGAAGGGGTGCACATGGCTTTATACAGTACTACTGCACATGTGTTTCACTAAATGTTCATATCAAAGACCAATAAAAAATTTACAATAATTATTTTTCAACAATTCTTATTTGCAGTACTCCTGAATGAAGATGTCATCATATTTCAGTACATTTTGACTATGGTGGCAGCTATCTTATAAAAATATTGCTACGGCTGCTCAATTTCAACATACTATATGAAAGCTTGCAAACGAGAAGAGTCCATGCTGTCCATCTCACTTAGTTGTTCTATTGACTTTAATATCTCATTCAGTTATTTCTTGGAGGAAGCTAGGATATCATCTTTAACAATAACCTATTCCACACTCCCACACCCCACTGTGTAAAGAATTGCCTCCTATTCTACAGTATGTGTTAAATATATTTCAGCTTAGTTTTGTGTTCTCTTGTTTATGCAATGCTGAAGAGGTTGATTGGTTTTTTGATTATTTTGAATATTTTATCTAGTGCATTGCATTACATTTCTTCCCATTACTTGAATTCTACAGGGTGGCCTTTATATTGCATCAGCTCATTGTCTGAATAGAGACACAGTCTTACTCCCTTAATAAAAAACTTCCAAAACCATCCTTCCATTTTTATTTTATTAATACAAAATGGGTAGCACAGAGCTTGACTGTCAGTCCTTACAAACTTTTAAATTATTTGGTTATGTGTTTCTTTTGGCATACTGTAAGACCTTCATATTTTTTTCTGAAACACTGTTGGAACTAATGTGTGATATATAATAACCATGTTCTTTAATAATTACACTAACCACATTACATTAATTGCTGTTCTACATCAAAACTGAAAGTAATCCTTAAGTTATTAATAGCAATTATTTGGGAAGAAGTGACAAATGCACAGAAAAGAAATGACTTGTTCAGAACAACAAGAGGGATTTCAGACAGACACAATGAGAACTGATGCAACTGTGACTGAAACAATATAATACAAATATCACTTGCACTTACAATCAAAAGCCAAGTTTGCATTAATACAGTTATGAAATAAAATGTTCCTTTGTTATTTTCTTTTGTTCCATGATCTTATTAAGCCATTATTCTCTGCCATCTCCCTGTGCTGCATACCTCTAATAATGAGCTCATGTTTTTCATTGCTCCAGAAAAGCTGTTCTTCTCCTTGAATGAACCTTTTTCAAGTAATTATAATCAAGAGAAAAAAAAATATTTATCTTCATTGGAACAAAATAAGCAGCCCTTCAGTCCATGGGGACCTGCAGCAGTGTAATGAAAATGTTTATTGTCCTTCTCCTGCTGAGTCTTTCCAGCATCATACAGCTGAGGTAGGCAGGAAGGTTGCATTGCTTAGAATGTCACTGTAACTTTACTGACTACACAAAATAGCATAGTGCAGAATGGAAAATCTGTTTTGAAAGTTTGCCATAATTTTGAATGCTTTATGTGGCTTTTCACTAGGTTCATGAAGTGAATACCATGAAAACACATTGTTTTTCCATGAGTACACACAGTTTGTATCATGCTTCACACCTCTTTCTATACTGTGCTCTATTGTAAATACACTAAGGCTACTGTAATTTATAGTACTTGACCAAATCCAAGTTACATATTCAGTTTACAACAGCTGGAGATCAAATCCACCGTTACCCTCATTTCTATGGATTAGGAATTGGGACAGGCAAACTGAAAGGGAATATCCACCACACTGGGAGAGGAGAAACCCTGTGGCTCTTAATCACTTGATAATTCTTTTTCTAGCTGACTGTTAAAAGGTGACCACAACAATGTTGTAATGCTGCCTAAGGTCAGCAGAGGGCCTCAAAGGCCTATCTGAAAGAATGACTCGGAAATTCTCCAGGATTCCCCACGTAAGGAATGAAGAAAACATATGACTGAAAGACAGGTGTCCTAGATCTAGTACATCAGTATAATATTGTAACTCTGAATACAGAGAGATAGTATGGATTCAGACTCAGACATAAGGAGTCTTTCTTTTTTAATAAGAGAACTCATGAAGGCTTAACAGCATTGTGAAAATTAAATTGTTTCACCTCAAGGGATTATATGGATCATACATCTGATGCAGTTCCAGAACAGACAAGTATATGACCTTCAGACTACCTGTGTGAAAAAAGATCTGATCTATAAGCCACAAACAGCAGCTTGAGTCCGGCTCACCTGCTAACAAGGAAGATTAACCTTCTCAAAAGACTTTGCTGGCAGAAGACAAATTCTGGTCCATTGGAGTTTCCTTCATTTGTGGAAATTAATTTGTATCAACTACAATAGGTCTCTAAAAGAGCAAGAGAGAATGTTCGGCACATTTGCAACTGGAAAAAAAAAGAAAGAGAAACATTCAGATTAATGAAATTGAGGTTCTGAAGCCTTTTTCTGTACCTCATTCCCCTCCAGAGCTTTACATTCTGTAAGACAAAAAAAAAGGTTTAATGGACCCAGCATACCTATGGATTGATTGCTTTTAGCAAGTACCTACCCTGCTTTAACTTGACATTTGGTTTCCCTCTTATTACAAAGGTTCAGTTTGAGTTTTGATTCTAAATGCCTTACCACTGTAAAGTTTTTTTTCTGCTGCTGACCTGCTGAGGAATGGACCACAGCCATCCATCTCCTCTGCTACTCTAATTTTCCATTACACCTTCTCCCCAGTTTAGATAAGACTCAAACTTGCATGAATTCGACTTTATGTAAAAACTTCCATTGGTCCCACGATAGAATTCTCATGTAATGTTACATATGTAAAGAACAAATAGTGAGGTAAATTCAGAGTATGCAAAATGCGGTCATCACCAGGGCTCCTTTTTAAATGTTTTTTTCATCTATAGTTATTTAATTTCTATCCCTATATATAATTGGGAAAACATAAGAAAGGACTGCTGCAATGAATGGCAGCAGTCCAATTCTCTACGTGTATCCCATAACATCTGAAAAGGATTGCTTCCAATTTATGCCAAGTCCGGATTATGAAAACACTTGCAGAACCATGGGGAGTGGGTGTTTGTCATTTTCTGAAAAACTAGAAATACTACAGTAGGTCTGTTTCACATGCTCATTTTCTACATTGATTGCAAACATGAATACCTGAGCTGTTGCAATTGATTGCTTCTTATGTGTTCTTCACAGACACAGTTTTGTCATTATAGAAAAAAGCTCCACACTTTTGCTATGGATCTGTTGCTCTGATGAGGTCCTCCTTAGATCCAGAAAAGATTTAGCGGCTTGAGATGACCACCTTTCTGCCGTGTTCACTTTGTCAGCCAAGTCTTCGCAGCAGTCAGTTGCCTCTCTCCTAGCCAGCTTTGCTGCTGGCTCAGTCTCAAGCCTTCTTAAGCCTTATATAAATTGTCTGGCCTACAAACCTCAGCTCTGAAATTTATCCTATGGGCCATAGCCCCTGTATCACTTCCTCTACTTACTCCATTACAGCTTTTCCAGCTATGGAAAATGTAATGTGGTTATAGTAGCAAATTAAATACACAGAACTAGCTAAACTCTGGTGTATAGTAAAAATTCTGACTATTTACAAATGAAAGAAAAAAAAAACAAATCAAGCAACAGTCCACCAGCTTCCTTGACTGTCCTCAAAACCTTCAGCTGAAAATCCTCAAGATCTTTCAAAATTCCAACATACTGAGCTTCAAGCACTGGGACTGTTTTCTTCAATGTGTATTCTAATTTTTGTACACTAATTCTGCTATCTCTTCAGCCTGCACTACTACGTCTTCACTGGTGGTTTATATAGCTCCCAACATATGTGCCTCCAGCCTCAAATTCAGCCATTTTAGCCCTTGCTGCTTTCTGATGCCACCTCCTTAGACCCATTTCTATCTGGCGTCCTACCTCTGGCTTAGTCTGCAGGTGTCCTACAAGCTCTGTTCTTTTTCTTATTCCCTGGATTCCAACATAATGCAGTTGGATCCCTTATTTACTACTCTCCCCTTATTTTCACTGTTACAACTCTCCATTTTTTTTCTTTTTGCTCATTGTTCTATGAATATCACAAGCAACAGCTTGATTACTTCAACCAATGTTCCTGCTGGGTGATGTTGAGCATTGAAACCTACTTTTGTATTTTACTAGATCTTCCTTGCTACTCCCTCTAGGATTGACATACTCCTTCCACCTCCATCCCTTTTCTTTCTTCCTCCTCCACTTCCTCTGTGTTCAGTTTTGCATGAGACAAAACTTAACATCCAGCTCTCCCTAGCTCCCCCTTCTTTTCAGCTGCTCAAAGAAATTAAAACCAGAGTACTGTTACTGGCTCATCAAGCTATGGGCTTCAGGCTTCCCTTTACCTAATTACCTAACAGAGACTGGATAAAAGTTCACCTGAAAATGACTCTGAGAAAACATTTTACTTTTTACTTCCAGGAAATAAATGAGTTCCACTTCCACTGATTTAAATTAGTATATAGAGGTGATCACATCCTAACTCAATTAATGTGTGGATGGATGTGTTTCTACCAGGAAGATCAAAATAGTGAACCATGGGACTTTGTATCACAGCTCTTTAAACATGAAGTGTTAAGGGCCCTTAAGAGGGTGAAAACCTGTAAAGTAGCCAACCCCGATGGTGTCTCCCCTCGTGTCCTTGAAACCTGTGTAGGTCAGCTATTTGCTGTACTGTATATACAGACATTTTAGCCTCTCTCTGTACCTGTCAGCTGTGCCAGAGAAAACCACAGCCACAGAACAGCTTCTACCCTATTGCAGTGTGCATACTTCACAGCTAACTACAATGCCTCAATGCACTATGGACTATACAGTTTTTGCAAGCTCTACCATGTTTTTTCTTACAATTACAGATTTATTTTTCTGCTGTTATTATTTATTATGTTTGTAATGTACTATCTACATTGTGTGCTGTTGTCTGTTGTACTGTATAGTCCGCTGTACTGTGTATGTCCTGAGAGATCAGGGCAAATAAGAATTCCAATGTACATGTACTAATGGCAATAAACTCCTGTACTCTACTCTTCAACTGTCTCAGCAAGAGCCCTCTCTGCTTCTAATGCCTACATTTACTACCTCCTAGTGGGTCCAAGCACACACATCATTGCATCATGTCAGACCCAGCCCTTGCTGTCTCCATTTCCTATACTGCGGTCCCTAATCCTTCAGGTGTCCTGGGCAACCTAAACAACATACAACAATGTTTCGTGCCCTAACCTGCTGGTGACACATACAACAGGCTCTCAAACCCCATCTTCTGTTAACATCAGGCATCATACCCATTGTGCCATTAGCCCCAGGAACACCTCGTGTTTACATTTCTCTACTATCACCCTGGTGTGGTGTCATCCTCAAGCTTCCTCCCACTCCCTCTTTACTTTGCCACCTGCCTAGTGCTTTAGATATCTACCTTTATTCAGCGCACCTTAGCTTGTTGTGGTTGCACACCTCCTATTTTGTCTTCAGCTATTTCTTACTCTAAGATCTTTATTTCTTCTGGCTTCAACAATTATTACATCAACAGATTATTATTACATCTAATTATAATGTCCACATCCTCAATAATTGAAACTCCTACAGTAATTCTACCTTTAATTTGCTCTCTGCCACAATGTGTAGTGCACAGACTTCCCAACATGTATGCCTGAACCAGATACCTTCATCCTTAATCTTGCCCTGTACTTTTGCAGCTCTACTTTTACAAATACAGCTCGGGTCACAACCTACCTTCAGCAGTGGAATCATTACCTCTAATGTAAAGCATTAAACACTGACTTCTGTTGCTGTCAGTGCACTGGCTCTGCCACAACTGGATTATTTATAACTCCTACTCTCACACCTCCTTTTCAAAAGCTCTCTGATTTCTCTTCCTCATTACCCTTAGTCTTTTTCATTCATTGCCACCAACTACTTCTGTCTCTTTAACCCTCACCCCTCTTTCACGTTCTAAGATGTCCAGGGTCAATTCATATTTGCAGGATGTATCCAAGTTGAATTAAAATTAACTCATGCAGAAACCCAATTTTAATTTCCATGACATACAGTATGTGAGTATTCTGGGGACTTGCACTTTCATTTTACATCAGCTCTCAACTACTTCGTCAGTCAGCTCCACCCAAATGGCTATTTCTGCATTATGCAAAAATTGACCACACCATATGTTATTTCTAAGTGACAATGCAAGTGCCTAGGTTGCAAAGTCAAAGTCACTAATACTTTTAAACTTGTGCCTGTTGACCATAATCTCTGGCACCTCTTCAAGATGCACTGACTAAACTAATAGTATTTCTGATTTCCTCTATAGTTTTTTGTGTCCTATGGAGATACCATCAATCTATGCGGATTGTCTCTCATTTCCCCTTTTGATTCCTGTGCTGTGCTTATGCATTACCTTTGATGCCAGAAAACAGTTTTTTGGGGTAAGACACAAGTCTTAAAGTAAACCAAAACTTTTTTTCTCTTCAACTTCTCTCTCATACAAATAAAAGAAAACACACAAACTTCCACAACATGGCAAACAGTTCTATACACATTATAGACTAGACTAGAAATTTGTAGAATATGGATAGTACCCAGTACAGCAACAGGGATGGTTATTGTAGTGGCTATATTTTGAAATCAGCACCCTAAGCTGCATTTCAGCTCACATTCCTGGTTGCATAAAAAATAGTCAATTTGCTCTCATTGACAAAGTACAATAAACACTTGGTTTAACAGACTTTGCTTTAATGGACTTCAGATTTAATGGAAAAATCTGCTACATTTCGTCTGTAAAACCTGAATTACCGGATTTTCCCTGAAATAATTAATTGCTTATTATATGTGTTGCTTGCTGTATATGACTGTATATGTCATAAAGAGCTTGTATATGATAAAAAAGGTATAGGAACAATTTTCATTGACTGTGTTACATTTTTTAAGAACTAAGTCAACATTTCCAGAAAGCTCATATATGGTACGCATAATTTTCCCATGTAATATAATAGTCTGTTTTGGGGTTGAAAAAAATGTAATTCATAATTTAATGGAAACTGCAATAATGGACACTCCTACCCCCTTTTTGACATATTTTAGTACTTAATCCTGTATTGGTGATTTTATTTTATTTATGAAATGGAAATTGTAACAGACGTTCAGGAAGGATGAGTGCAGTCAAGGGCATCTTCACCTCTTCAACTCTAACTTGCAATTCTCTGTTACTGTCACTTCTTGAAAATGACATGAAATTTCCTGAAAGTTACTGTTCACATTCATCTTTCTGTATCCTTCCTCCATTCTGACTCCAATTTTGCAGCACTTCCTTGGGTAACATTTCTCTTTGTAAGTGGGTCCTAACTTCTTTGTCTTACAGCCAAATGGTTGGCTCTTACCCACCAGCAGATTAAGTCAGATCCTGTGCCTAACTAAAATAAACATTTGTAAATATATTTTCTCATTCGGTGATGCTATTCCTCATAGAAAAAATGTCTCACTTATCAAGCTAGCTTCTTCATACTGTAGTTTATTTGAAATTGAGCTGTTTTCAGATCACGTTTAAAAATATGCCATTACTCTTAGAGCTCTGGGATCTTAATTTAACTGACCATCATACCTGAGGAAAGTTTCTACCATCCAATATGGGGAATTTGGTTTGAAGGCAGGTGAAAGAAGTCACATAATAAACAATGCATATAACACAAATGTATTTACAAATAATAAAACACATACATGCTTAAGATTAAAACAGATGCTAAATTATTTTCACCTTCCAGAAATAAATAAATAAGGTAGTTGGGCTGTCAGTGAGTGAAATAGATACTGTAGCTGTATTTTACTGAGGTAAAATAGCAAGGATGTAAAATATCTATAAGAATGTCAACGCATGTTAGTAATAATGAGCACACTTTTGTTAGGTGAAAACTGAACCTCACATTAATTTAGAGAAAGAAATAGTCTGTGTGAATATTAGTACTAGGGAGAAAATACGGGTGAGATTTATGAATGGTTTTCTCTTTTTTACATGAATTTGTAGAAACTGAGAAAAAAGGGGCATTCACACTTTCAGACATCTGCAGCTTATTAACCATGCAGATAGAAAAGGGGGATAGGAACAGTGAGAGAAATCTGAGAATCTGAGGAATAGAGTAAAAGCACGTAGCCAGCAATCTGGCTAGTCTTTAGGGAAACCTACTCACCTCTCCACTATAATAACAGTACGGTTTAATGTTGAAGAATCCTGTGGGTTGTCTATTGAGCTCTAAGTAGAGTGTGTGGTCAAAGGTAAGAGGAGAATGAGGTTGGCTCCCTTCACTCAGGTAGGTTAAAGATCTCATGTCTCTTAAAGTTCTTCTGAGAGAAGGTGCCCTAGTGCCATCAGGTTTGAGGCTAGAAGTCTTAGGCATGAAAGTGAAAAATAGCAGCAGACTTGGATGTTGCCATGTCAGGTTTGACAGAAAATAAAGATGGTAGAGTGGGCCTGGCTAAATGAGATCAACCTAGGTCAACCTAGGATTTATATTGCTACTGAGAACAGAACAGGGCTCTTTCTTTTTATCTTGCTCCACAAGGGGTCAGCTAATAACATCAGCTGTTTATAAATCCTGGAGGAAATGTATCCACCGTGAAAGGGGCAAGATAATTTGGGTTGATTATAAGTTAAAGATCAGTTGGGTATAAATCCTTTAGATGGTTTAATTAGATTCCGTGGAAGGGGAGAAGAGGTTCTCCATCAGCGGGTCAAAGGTCAAAGGTCAACGGTTACAAACAGTATGAAGGACAGACGGACTAGAATCAGCTGACTAGAATCAGCTGGGTGTCTCAGAAGAGGGGGAGGAGCAAAGGGAACCTCTCCCAAAGCCCAGGTTGGATAAGACCTGAGATTAGCAACCCTATAGCAAAGGAGAAACAGCATCAAGTTAGTAAATTAGTTCTAGCACCAACAGTTGGGTACTTAGTTGTTGTTACAGTATTCAACAAAATAATCCACAACAGGCCCATGATCTGTGTCTACATCTTTGAGGAGACTGACAATAGCAGAGTTGTTAGCAAGTTTGGTGATGTGTCTGTCCCCAGAAGGGCTTCTACAGCTGTTTGTATAAAGAATGTACAGGATGGGGGATAGCACACAGCCCTGAGGATATGCAGCGGAAGGTCAAAACTGCTTTGACATTAAACCATTATTGTACCCCCACTCTTTGTAATCTGTTGGTCAAAAAGTCTAAAACCTTAATGTTAACTGCATTTGCCTTTAGGTGAATGTACACAAAGGTTACAAATATTTGCAGGAATTCTCCAGGTTGAGAAAAAGGTCTGATAATGACAGCACCTCACTATCAGGTAAACAAAGTCTCTTCTGCACCATGGTGTTGTGGCACCATCCTTTACTGATATAAAAACACCTCCTACCTGTGTTCTTCCTGTTACTGTGCTATGTTGGTCCAGCCAGAGTTCAAGTCTGAGTCAGTGAGCCAAATCTCTACAAAGGCCAGGACATCAGCATCTCTTTACTCATGGAGAGAGTTGACTTTTGCTGAACATTATTTAGGCAGAGGAATCAAATGAAGTTGTTTTTTTATTCCTCAAATGGACATCACACCCTTTCCATCACTACTGGCCAGATGTTTTAGATTGCCTGTCCTTGAGTTTTTCCTAGTTGTTTTTATCATGATGTTTGCCGCATTAGCATTCTGCAGAAATAGGTCCATATATTTCATTCAGTAGAAGTGGCTGGTACTGTTGAAGCAGATATTCCCATGAGTACTGAATTTTGCTTGTTTGTAAAGGACGTGTTTCTGGCAAACCCCATCTATAAATTAAAAGAGTCAATAAAGTGGTAACCAAGTAATTCTATTTTCCATTAATCTCACAAACAGTTCTCCATTCTATTCTCCATTAATCTCATTAAACAGTTGACTTGACTTGAAAAAGGCTCACATAAGATTTCACAAAACAAAATACCATCAAACACAAGACTCAAACAACATGACACCAGTTGTTACACAAGCAGCACTCACACAGACAGTATATCTATTACAGCACATATAGCTTGATATTTTGGGATCTGAATATAAAGTTGATTTTTTTTCACATCATTCTAATTATATAGTAACACAGTGTTATTTGCTTCTTGCAGTGATGCAAAAAAGGTAAGCAATTTTAACATCAAGCTTTGAGTTAAGCTTATCTATATGAGGATCTTCATATTAAACTTGTTTCCAAACAGAGACTGAATTGCATTAGGCAAGGAGAAAAAAACACACTCACTCTATTCTGCTACTTTGATCAAGATGCCTGTTGTCTGTCTCCATAAAATATGTGTTTGTGCTAGCAACATTAACTTAGGGCTTTGGTGGCAGAATATTTCAATTCAAACATAACGTGCATGAAGAGTGCTGACTGTCTTGTTTTCTTTCGTACACTTTGTGTAAGAACAAAGCATCCAGGATGATGATGTGTTGCTCAAAAAAAAAACTTTTTTCTGTTACTCTAACTCTAAACACACGAACCCATGCATTCCCTGTTCTGTGATACCTAGCTAACATGCCTCCTGACCCTGCCTTCACCAATCATTGTACAGCATAATTTGGTCTGTATACTCTATCAACAGTGGTTGGTTATATTCACTAAGTTATCAGAAGTGAATATTACAATAACAAGCATATAACACAGGCAGATAGTACAGCTGATTTAGCTGGCAAACGAAAACCTACAGAATGCAATTAGGTAATGTGAGCACTGGAGAGACTGATTTCAGGAATTAAGAAAGGGACTGTTGTTTTATAGCGGAGGAAAGATTTATCTTCTTTTTGTGGTATTCACCACAGACTCTTGCTGTTTTTTGCACTAGGGAAATAGGGAAAAAAGACTCACATTTGTTTCACAGCCATTTAGGGAGTAATTTAGTTCTGCACAGAAATTCTTTTCTCTTCATTCCTCTATGGCATTAGTGCCTCATTTGTAGGATTGAGTTTTGTTTTCCTGGTTCTGCAGGAGAAAGGCACTAACAGCCCTTTCAGAATATTAGAAATAATATTAGTTATTAAATATTACATTTAAAAAGTGCATTTGTAAATAACAGAACAAAACGCATAAGCTACCCTAAAAGTCTGTAAAGTCTTAGCAGACTCAATCACTGTGGTTACACTTTTGTATGTTGTCCTTCTTCAAAGAGGGATATCTGTGTGTCATTGGAATTCCCACAGAAGTCATTTATTTTCTGTTTTTCTCACACAGAGATACTTTAACATTTAATAGGATTTAGTAGCCTCTTGTGGCTTTAATCAGTACTACGGTTGTCATTAGATGCCGCATTGCGAATATATAGACACAGCAATCATTCTGTTTGGAATATTTGAATAAAGTATGAAGCACAAGCACTCTCGAAAAAACTCAGGCCCTGATGTTAGCTGGATGTTAGCCCAAAAACTCTGCACAATGTTATATAGCAGAAAAGAGCTTTTACGCTAGACATTTTCAGCATATGTTGATTATTTTCTGATGTTGTATGTGATGTTTGTATTGAAGTGCTAAGCCAGTTCTCTCTTCTATGACATTCCAGACTTTTTTGCGTACTTGCAGTAATTATATAGAGGCAGTCAGCTTCATGCTTGTAGTAGCAGAATACAGTAAAACACAGTATTTTCCTGTTTGTGAAGTATTTTTAAAGTATGTCTCCTCATTATTATGAGAGCTATTAGTGTTTATTCTGGAGGCATGCAATGGATTCTGGTTACAAGCTCACATCTTTTATGTGATGTTTGTATTGAAATGTTATTCTAGCACACTCCTTAGACCACTTTGGAGACTGACTCCAATGCATGTGAAATAGCATTAAAATGTTTTTATATAGCTCTGTCTGCCTTCCTCAGCATTTATTGGACTGAGGCACTCTGCTCAATGTAATGTAACTGCAATGTAATGAGATATCACTGCTTATAGCAAATAACCTATGAACAAATATATGTTTTTGTGAGCTGAAATATTTTTTGGGATGGATTAGACTTTGAGTGGCCAGATCTGACCAACCCAAGTGAAGAATACCAGTTACAGTATATGGAATGTTGAGGTACACCATGTAAAAGAAGAAAAAATATGTTTCATTGAAAATTAAAAGGTGTGCATGGCCACTGACATTTTTTCAATGTTCAATCGAAATAACTCATACATACAGTATTGTTTTTTGTCACAGTAAGAAAGTAACTGGAGTGTCAGTTAAGGGGTTAGGCAACCAGACAGTGGTAGTGAAACACTCCAGAGACATGCAGAATTGCCTTAATAAACGGAATCCGGACAAGGTTATGAGGGAGCTTACCATGTCAGCCTGTTGGTAAAGAGAAGAGGGGAAAAGAGCAACACCGACCAAACTGAATTGATCAGGAGAAGGTCTTCCACTACAACTCAACTCTAAAGTTATAAGGTTATGTACAGTATGTGAGCAGTTGCTAACTGCTTAATGTCAAAACTTGGTTACAACACAACTTTAATCTGGGTGCTGCCTTTAAAACAGATTATACAAGGGTTCATGTGGTAGATCTCCCCCAGGCTCGGTTAGAATCAAGAAAGGGCTGTTACAGTTGCATAGAAAATGATAGTGGGACACTGTGGCACAGTAGATAAAACCGTGCTGGGCTCTGGTTCAATTCCTAGGGTGCTACTGTAACTGTGTGAAGTGTATATGTTCTCCCTGTGTTTGTATGGTTTTTTTTCTAGGTGCTCAATTTCCTGCCACAGTCCAAACACATACAGTACTTGTAGGTTAATTGGTTTCTGGGAAACTTGGCTTGGTGTGAACATGTGCCTGTTCATATCTGTGTGTCTCCTGTCATAGACTGGCGTCCTGTCCAGGCTATATCCTGCTTTACACCTGTTACTTATCTAGACTCTGTTAGATTAAAATAGCTTACTAATCATTAAGAAGACTTAAACATATCCAGTTTTAATATTAATTCTTGTACTTCTTGCTGATTTGTGCAGCTTCCAGAAGTGCCTACTCCTTATGTACTGTATTTCCAAATCTGGAAACATGATAGAGAACAATTTTGTTCCACAATCTGATGAATTATAGGAATAGCCATGTTGCGCCATGTAGTAACACCACCATAGCCCTAGGTCTGTCTGGCATCCTACTGTACATCCAACTCGGTGTGAAGGCATCCTACAACATTTTATATCTGCCTTTTTTCCGCTTCTGTTCCTGGTGACCAGCATAGCCTTTTCTTCCTGCCTCTTTAACAGAGACTCATTTGACCTCTGTTCCAGGCACTTAGGACTATGTCTTTGATACAGTTATTCCTCCAGCTGTGCCTTCCATGTCCTCAATGTTCACTCTATCTCTCATCCTTCTTTTCTCTTCTCTAGCTATGACATCCAATCATCAATCTCACCTTGCTTCTTAATCACTCTATTAATTCTTTTCAAACTAGAACTATCGATTGCAATCCTGTCAGTCTTAAATCTATCAATCCCTGTTCTTCTTCCATTGTTATGATTTCGGAATTTGATCTCACTTTCGGCATTTACAGAAATATTATATAATCTGTGCTCATTCTGTTTCATATTGGATCCATTAATTTAGATGGCACTTATAGTTCTGAATACTATAAACAGTTTTCCACTAAAGCTGTACCTTGTTTACTTCTGTAGAACCATTGTTGCTATCGGGAAGCCTTCGGATTTTGATCCCTATTTTTGACTTTTTGCTGGAATTACAGTAAATCCTTCACTTTTTGCATTTGCACTGATCAACCACATTCCTTAAACCTGTTTTGCAGCTGACCCTAGGTCTGATCTTAAACATTTCTTCTCATATTGAAATATTTAAACTACAAGTCTTTTTTAAACCTTGCTGTTCCAGAGACCTCTGTTATTGTCCCATCTTAATTATGTATTGAAGTCAGTGCCTGCTTTGTCTGGCTCATTGTCCTACCCTTCCTAATCTTCCCCTAAACGAATAAACTGTTTCATCTCTTTACCCTGATTAACATTTCTGAACTTGCTGTTGACCTACAACCGACAACCTCATCCTGATTCTAGTTTCATCCATTACTTACTGTACAGGACAGTCTTTCACTGGACTTTTCTGCAATTTTGTCTACACCTGTAAAAAAATATTTTTCTACCCCCCTTCCCTGAATTGGTAGACAACCTTCTTTTCAGGAAAAAGAAAAGAAACAACATTTTGGATGTGTAGCCTTCTTCAGGTGTGACAGACTGTAGAGAGGGTTTGTCACTACATTCCTGTGACAGCCAACAGGCTGTTTGGTCCAGACACTCACAGATTTTAGAAATACTTAATATCACTTAAATGATAAGCCTTGTCCCTTCACACCTGAAGAAGGCTCCACAGCTGAAACACTATGTTTCTTATAATATATTTTAACGAGGGATAAACCTTTACTTGTTACTTTGCAGCCTACGCATGCTGATGCAACTACCCATTTGAACTTCTGTTGCCATATCTCCACATTTCCTGCAAGCATTAATGAGTTGAACTCTGCCTCTGTTCTACAAGATGTCTCGTAGATGCACACTAGATGTTTTTTCAACAAGAAGGTTCAAGCTAAATTTGTTCAGAAGTCCTGATTTTGTAGTTCACAAATACCTCTCATCAACACAAACTGAGAAATTGACATACCTGGTTGCTGGGACTACTGGAGAAAATAAAAGCAACTGAGGAGCTGATGGGAACTGAAGAGAGCAGTCAGGGTAGTCACAGCCACTGTGAAGGAGTCATTCATATTGCCTTGCTCTACCCAGACAGTGTAAGAGAAGGATCTATTTTCTGGGCTCTGGTACATTGTCCAAAACTAGTACTAAGAGGTAAATACGCGATTCCATATTATATTCCCTTTTAATCAAAGTCTAAAAGTATGCTTGTTGACTCCGATATCACGTTTGTTAAAGACTTCGATGCTTAAAATGTTTAGGGAGAAATGGAATACTGGTGTGTATGTTTTCTTTAAAGTACCAAGACCAGCCATATACTGTATGTTTAAGTTCCAAAATGAATATCATTTATGGCCTTCACACGCGTTGCAGTATGCTCCTATTCTTTTTATGCTCAGGCACTAAGATTCCCCTTCAGTGTTAAAATTCCATATAAATATTCAATACTTAAACGGGCACAGTTAAGACATTAAATATACATATACATACTGTATACAGTACAGTTTGCATACGGTAATATGTTTATGTTCCTAAATCAATCTCTTTTATGAGCATGTGAAAGGCATGGTGAATCGATTCTCAAAAATTACTGTACTTTGCATGATTGGAAACAAATGCATGATTGCGAAATGCTGTGGTGTTACTTTTACAAAGACGGTCAATGAAAAAAAGAATGTGGACCAGGGCAATACTTTGAGTTTACACTTACAGCTTGTCCAAGGTCATTCATTATTAATACTATTAGTAATATCTTCGTTAAAGACTTTGATGGCGACAGCTCAAACATGAGAGGTTGAGCTTTATTAGCTCCACCTTGCGGAAATTCCAGATACTATTATTTTGCTTGCGGTATTATAGGAGAATTTACGGTAACTAGCGGTATTTACCGGTAACTCGCGGTAGACTGTGTTCAGCGCACCGGAAAATAATGCGGTATCGCCCAAGCATTTTGAATGGCTGCATCTGTACAGTGCCTTGCAAATGTACAGTATTCAGACCACTGCATTGTTCTCATATTTTGTTATTTTAAAGCTTAAAGTCATGATACATTGAAGTAGGAATTAATATTTCAAGTAGGTACCTGCGTCAGCATGCATAAGTTGCAAAGGAACAAGTAAAGGTTTATTCCATCCTGAAAAGAGAAGAAAAGAAACACAACGTTTCGGCTGTGAAGCCTTCGTTGGGTTCTTCGGAGCTTCTTCCATGTGAAGAAGGTTCCACAGCCAAAACGTGTTCTTTTTCTTCTCTTTTCAGCATGGAATAAACCTTTACTTTTTCATTTGCAATTAATATTTGTTACATACACGTCCTACTCCAACCATTCAATTTAAGAAAAGTAAGCAAAAAGTAGAAGGGAAAAGTCATGATAACATGAGTATTCAAACTCTTGCCACTTGCTTAGGCAAACCTTAATTAAGGTGCATAAAATTACCTTAACAGATCACGGAATGAGTTCTCTTGATTTCATAATAAAAACATGTGTCTCTGAGGTTCCTTAGTCAGGTAGTGAATTTCAAGCAAAGACTCAACCATGAAGACCAAGGAGGAAGTTTTTCAAACTTAGTATGTAAAAACAAAGCAAGTCAGGAATAAAGTAATTAAAAAAGCACAGTTCAGGAGAAGGGTACAAAAATATGAAAGTCTTTGAATATCTCAAAGACGTTGACAATCTGCTCAATCACTCATAAATAGAAGGTACATCGCATCAGCCAGATACTGCCTACATCAGACTCTCCAAAGTGCCTGCCTGGGCAAGAAGGAAACTGGAAATATGTAAGACCACTTCGAGGTCAATGACAACTTTGAAAGAGCTACAGAGTTCAATGGGTGTGGAGAGAGCAAATGTCCAAGAGTCAACAGTATCTCAGTGACTTTAAGAAACGTTCTCTACAAAACTCTGCCACTCTGTGCGTCAGAGTGGAAAGCCTATCTAAAATATCATATGTAGTTCACAACTATTATAAGCTGGTGAACATATGCTGGGTTCATATTTGGTAGCTGGCCAAAAGTGCATGCTGGCAGAGTACTCCAACCCAAACATCACTTACAAAGGTAAAGCCATAGCCATCATAAGTTTGAAGCAGCTGGTATAAACGCCAATGTCTCTCTGCTTTCTTCAGCAGAGCTGGTTCTTAGACCATGCATTGTATTACATTCTACTATTAGAAGCAGAATGCTGTCTATCTGCCCATACGTACTATAGAATACTTGTATTCTTAATGTCGCCAGCTGGCCTAGCTAGCTAAATATGTGCTGAAAGAAGTTCACTAGTTTCGCTAGTGCTCCAGTGCTGACATCACATAGACAATGTTTATTCATAACACTTATACATTGTAATCATCTATTGTAACACCTGATATCTCACTCTACTATGTGACATCAAGCAGAGTCCTGGAACATAAAAATACTGTGGCTGTCAAAGAGATCTTGTGTGTTACACTCTATTGCTAGCACTAATGCTACTGCTACTGTGAGTGGAATGCAGCTGTCTAAATACTGGTAGTACACATGAGTATGTACTGAACCTGCTTCAGAAGTAGGGTAGTCCATTTACCTGTTTAAAAGTTTTCTTTTCTTATGTCCCCATTTTATATAAGAGCTTGGAATTTATGCTTGTTGTCTGGCACTTTCTCACAAACATGTAGAGCATGATATTAGTTCAGACTATTAGATTGTTTTGCAGTTTGTATCTTGCATGTGTGTATAGATTGGTATGTTCTGCCAATGTTTCACTATGGCTATCTAGAAAATCATGTGTACAAACAGTAACAATATTAAATATAGACTGATCACTTTAATCCAATTTACGTTGTTATTTCTTAAATTAGTTCAAGTAGGTAGCTGCGTAGGCTGCAAAGGAACAAGTAGGGGTTTATTCCATGCTGAAAAGAGAAGAAAAGAAACACAACGTTTAGGCTGTGGAGCGTTCTTTGGGTGTGAGAATGGGAGAACAAAACCCAGGAGTGGACTAAACCTTTACTTGTTCTTTTGCAGCCTATGCATGCTAATACAGCTATCTACTGGAACTAATTCTACTCTAGACTGTATATATTTCCTGTACATTAATGATCTTCAAAGATTTCATGAATAAGAAATAACATTGAAGTACCTTTGAAATAGTGTGCTTTTTAAAATATATTGTATTGTCTTTTCATGAAAAAACAAACAAAAGAGACATTGATTTTTGTTCACCCAACTTTTAATAACACTTTATACTTGTTTCTGCATTGTTATAAGAAAAAATTGAAGTTGTAATGCATCATCCCAATCTTTTAGGATGTTAACATTTGAGAGCCCCTTTAAATTCTGGAGTTCACTGTTTCTAAAAAGAACATCACGCTTAGCATGATGGAAAATGCCTCATGAATACAATCCAGAATTTCAGTATTAAAAAATTGCTTTGAATTTTCATTTTGAAAACAGAAGAGTAATTGAAACAATTCCACAAACCAGTGTTTGAACAAAGGTAGTAAACTTATCAAGAGAAATAAAATGTTATTTTAGATGTCAAATTTTGTTTCTGTTGTCTCAGTTTTCAAAAGTGTTCTTCAATTAGCCAAATCCTTTTACTTTCCTAATTTTGTAAGCTTTGTAAGCAATATAAAATACTGTGGAAAGCATTAATGTTATAAAGTCTTCTCACTGCAGGTATCCCATATATCATATGTGTTAGTGGAATCAGGAATGACAGTAATGCTGCAAATGCACATCAGCAATCGAACGGATAACCTATAGCACTTCAAGGCAGGGAATTCTTGTCAAGGGTTACCATAAGGGATATTGTTATGCCTCACTTTAGTGCACTCAGCCTGCAGTTTTTACAGAAAATGTGGTAGTTTTTCAATTTTACAAGTGGCTGTATTTGGCTTCAGGTGCGGATGAAAGCTCTTTATATAACAGATTTTTTCATCTTTTGGTAATCAATTTTCCTCAAATGAAGATGCATTTAGGTTTCCAGTGTGCACATACGGTAGGAGATGGCTCATATAAACCATTGTCACACCAATGGGAGCTCATAATATGTCACGCAGCATGGAGCGTGCACTCGGCATGCAGACCAGTCTTCCCTGTTCATAGACAGACACAGTGGCTAGGAAGGAATTTTAATTATGCCTTCATGTGCACAAAAAAGAAGAGGCAGCTGAGATTCTTTATGGAATAAGCAAATTGCCTCCCCAGAAATTTGGCATGATCCCGTATGGCTTCATAATGATGGAAAAGCATATACATGAGTTTAGGAAGACCAGTCAAGATCAAATGCTTCTGGGGAAAAAAAGTACTTATTTGGATTGCATTGATGTTGGACACAAGTATTGAAACTATTTGTACTATGACACCTATTATCTTAGGATTTTGAGATGCCTGTGGCAACTGTAGCAGTGTTTCTGAATTTCAGTCCTCAGGACACCTGCATCATCTGGTTTGCTTCCGCAAAGCACTTTAGTACTTCAGCTAAGTGAAACATTCAACTGACCTAAATACTTGAATACTCATTTTTCCTGACTGACTTAAAAAAGTTGTCCAGAGTTAAGAATATGCATTACCCATATGTTAAGGGCAGAATTTGTAGAGTCAAATCCTCCAGACATATGTTTAAACTACAGCAACGACTGCAAGTGATCATGAGAGTCTGGACTGCACATCTGCACAGAGTGACCACTGATTTTTTTAACTTTTTGGGTTACAGGAATCCATCCATTCAGGATAAACCCAGGATGGGATGCCAGTGCATCATTTATAAAACTGTATTTTAATATTTTGTTCAGTCAGCCACATATTCAGCAAATGACATTTTGTGTATATTTAGCTGTTTAATTTTGTATTTTGGGTTTTGCTTCTCTATGGAAGAGTTTCTAATTATATTTACCTACCTGTATTTTAAAAATTAGTAGAACCATCACAACAGAATGTACTTGTTGTATGATGGCCTGCAGCCATGCTGGTGGCTCCAAGAGATCTGGTTTAGTCAACTTCTGTACTGCCAACTTGTCTTTATTGTGACACGAACAGGCCATTTCTAAAAAACAGGATATTAAAGAAAAAAGAAAAAAAAAGTCAGTTAACCAATGTATTAGCCTGAATTATATAGATTTATAATTTGCAACAATTCCAGGAGATGTATGATTTATTGTTTTAACAGTTAATCTGTCTACTCTATTATATTGTTTAGATTATTAGAAAATGTATTTTCCTTAATATTTCTGCCTGTCTGATTTTAGTTTCCATTTCTCTGCTAACAGATTTTATTGATCACTCTATTTTCAATTAATCAGTTTGTAAGGTTTTTTGTAGGTGCTAAAAGATACTGTTGTGTGCCCTAAATACAGTACAACTGATACCACAATTTACTACTTAGATAATTAGATATGAATACTTAGATATAAAAAAGTAAATTAGAAATATTGAAATATGTGTTTTAAAGAAATTTCAGAAACATACATACATCTTGGTATAATGTTCATTAACAGAAGGTGCGAAAGTCTACTGATTTTGAGCAATCTTACTGTTTCAATATTGAAAAACACAACTTTTCATGTAACAGATTAATTATTGGTGTATAGATTATTCAACATACAGTACTAGCGTCTCATACAGTTTGCAAAAAAAATGGTTGGTGTATGTGACTTAATCTAATTATCATTATTCAGTCAAGTTTAACATTTCACCGTTCATTTCAGTTTCTGAGATTTTGTTATTGAGTTCAGCAGTTATGATATGATGTCTAAAGCTTTTCTAGAATACTAATTCTTAGACAGTTTGATGCTGCAGTTGAATACAGAGACAGTGGGAGTACAGATGAATGCCACTGAATGACCCTGGACCCTGCCACTCCTATAAAGATGGGATATTGCCAAGACCTCACAGACTGCCCAACAGTCTATTTTTGTTTTATGTATAATAACCGCATAGCATTTTACTTCAATCTGATGTCTGTTCCACCTCTTTGATCCTGGAAATATCAGCATAATAATGTAATAATATGCTTAGTAGTGTGAGGGTTGTCTGCAGGATATTTTAGCTCATTGAAATGTAAAGACTAGTTCATTTACAGCATTAGTTGCAGATTTGGATTTAAATGCCGACAGGGTGTGTGATGTGTATGTATCATTTGCCTTATGTAATTGTTTGACCAATTAGTATTTCAGAAGGCTAAACATCACTCTTGCAGATTTTTAGCTGTGCTGAAAGCTGACTTTTTATTAGAGCCCTTTAGAAATCCATACCAATTAATTGCCAAGACAGCAGCACTCATTTAAAAACCAGGATCCTCTGTGTTTGACATCCCTGTCCCTGTAGTCTTCATTAACACACCGAGCAAACAAAACCTGACTTTAAAGTATTGCAGCTACTGTGAGCATGACAAAGGTGTTTTTTTTCCCTTAATAGACCCAATGCACACAGAGCAAAGTTAAAGATGATGTGCCAAAATGAAGGCTGTAATTCTTTAGTTGTCTATCTCCTATGCTGGACAGAATAATGTTTTGGTTAAAATCTTCAAAGCAGAGTTAAGTTCAAGTACAGGTTTCGGTAAATTAATCAGGGATATGCAAACTGCTAATTAAAAATAACATGATACACACTCCCATTTGTAACCTCTGACTGATACAGGTTAATTCCTGGAAAGTGTGTGGGAATCTGTGATAGTGTTTCCATTCCCACTAAAGGTGTATTACAAAAGAGATTTTGTGACTAAACAAAACTGCTGCTTGAAAATTCACTTTCATTTTACTTAATAATTGATATTAATTGCAATGTTTTGGAGATGATATGGGTCTTCTGCTATTAACATCACCAAGCACTGCAAGTAAAAGTATTTCAATGTAATTTTGAGATGCAAGTATGTATGTGTATATATGTTTGGGGAGGCCTAGATCCAGCAATGGATCATCAAAGAATACTGAAGATTAATACATTTATATTAGTGTGTATAATAAAGAATGAGTTCAGAAAATGAATAAACTCATCACTTTTTATGTAGTTAATAAATGGCTTCATGCTAATTGTTATTAACTGGCAAAAGAGAACATGACTATCTCCTACGATAAAATATAATTACTATTAAAAACGTATCTTGGGTAGTATGTATATAAATGCAGAATTCAAGTTAGTAGTGTTACTATGACCTTGCCTTTTGCAGCTTTTGTGGAAATACTCAATTTCAGTGGGAATTAAAACATTGAAGGACTCAAAACTGGTCTTGATGTTCACACATGGCAGCCCTGTACTCTTATGAAGATGGCAGCCCTATACGCCCTAAGAGATGACAGCCCAATCAGTCAGCTCATGGGCACGCCATATATTAACAAGTCATTTCAATTTTTCATTTCACACTTCACCAGAACCAACAACCTCCTGTCTTCACAGACCAAAAAAATTCCAGAATCTTTTAGAAACTCTGTGACATTACAGACTCAAAAAAGCAAGCTTATTCATTTAGGTTACTCAGCCACAGCTCAGCTGTAAGAGTATGGAAAGAGAAGTTCAGACATTTACTGAAAAGCTCCCCCCTCTTCTATAATATAACATAAGTTTGTTACAAAGTAAGCTTCATTTATTAGTGCTGACAATACTGATGTTGAACACCTACCTTCTAATCATCCTGTACAATAGACAGCCTGTTGTGTAACATCAGCAGTTACTGCCACAGTAGAATACACACTAAATGTAATTATAACGAAGTTGTAACAGAAATTAAGGAGAAAGGGTAGATCCTAATATTGCACATTTCCACTCCCCTACTTATATAATTCTTGCCTTGAGACTTCTTGTAGCCTGTCTCTCTCCTACCACTCCTGTCACCCCATCTACACCCCTGCGGCAACTCCCTGGCTCAATCCTCGCAATACAGAGGCGGTGTCTGAGCAGCCTTCTCCTTTCAGTGAGGCTGCCAAATTCCCTCTGCCAGGCGAGCTATGCCAAATATACTTTGAATATGCTGTATCTCTCTCTCACACATCTATTTGAATCTAACCAAAATTCTGAACAGCTGAAATAGCAATCTCTATTTAAGATTCAACAAAAAGAAAAGGAACATAACTGACACATAGAAATAAAAATGTAAGAACACAAAAGAGGTAACAAAGAGGAGTTGGCTATTTGGCCCATCTAGATTTTTTGGTTGTGAATAGCTAATTATTTTGAAGATTTCATTCACCCATTTTTTTTAAAGAAGCCAAAGAAGCATCAACAATATGTCTGGGTAGCTTTGTCCAGACCTCCATTCCTCCTTATGACCAATGCAATTTCCAGATGTACAGTATCAAAACTGTAAATTGTTGTACATCTTCACACTTTGCGAAATGCTAACTCTTTTGCTCATCTGCATACAGTACCTCGTCCATTACTGTGACATATGCTGTACATTGTGTGTAACTGAAAAATATGTACTGCATTCAGCTGAGTCCTGTAATCAGTCAGTGCTAAAAAATATCCACATTTATTTCAAGGTATAGCTTAATTGATAAATGCTGACAAAACATATATTAAATTAATTTTTAAGAGGGGCAGGGGATTATGTATCATTTCTGGATTTTCATTTGTCTAAAATTGGAATTATGCAGAAGCTAATTAACACCTTGATGTTAGGATTAATCACTGTAACAACTACAGCTAATCTGAGAGGGGCTCAATGGGGAGTCTTGACTATTATTTATAGCTATAGAAAGAGATCCAATTTGGTCATGAGGAGAAGTGCTCATTGTAAGAAAAGATAATGTCAGCAGCAGAAGGGCAAGGTACATAGTACAAGGCAGCAGCATATTTGTTGCATTCTGTTAAATATAATAGTGAGCAGGCTCCTATTTCTAAAACGTTGGAGTGACAGAAAATAGGTAGGCCTCTTTATGGATTTTGAGCACAGCCTGGTGCAATTTCATTCAGCTTGGTTCAGCTTGAGTGCTGTCTGAAATATCTGTTTCTTTAAGGTCAGTTTTTGATACATGCCTGTTTTGTTTATCATGCAGTCATGTTGTTTCTTAATCCCAGGAAAAGTAAATAACCAGCGTGGCATTCTAATGTGAAATGGAAACACACTGCACATATAATGATTACTTTTAGTATAAATCTTAAATTTGAGCCCTATGAAAGTAAACGTAAGCTTCACTGTAGCAACAGCAAAACAGTGAAACCGTTTCAAAAGGTTGCTGGTAAATTACATAATTAAACCATACTACAGCATATGTTATTCAGAAACTGGCTTAATAAAAAAAACATCTTAAAAAGTAGAAGGTTTGCAAAAACAATGTGTATAAACAGTATTATAAATGAAAGGTATTAATTAAATATTAATAAAGTGGTAGTAACTAACCTCTACAGCAGATTAATTGTATATTGGTAATACTCATACGTTTAATTGTAAAATCATTATTTTAATAATAACATTAATTCTAATTTCTTGCTTTATTTATGGCTTTTAATATCAAGGTATCTTAACATGCTTTACATGAATGACTGAAACAGAGCACTCGTCTGATGCATGGAAGCTATTATGCACCAGCAAACCAACTACACAATAGCAATGGAGAAGTAGAGAAAGGAAGGTGGACAAGTGATAAATTGTTTCACCAGCTGAATTAAGGAAGGGTAGGCTGAGCAAGTCCAGGGTGGAATTTACTAAGGAGACGAGCTTTAATCTCCCTAATCTTACAAACAGTGGGAAGGGGTGTTTAAGAACCAAGGAGTCAGGAACTTGTCTTAATGTATCATCTGATTGGTTTGGCATTGGTTTTGAGATTCTTTTAAAATTTGACAATATTAGGTTATAAAGGGATAATGCTGCTGTTGACCATAGAAGGTAACTTGTACTGTCTATAGTTCATTAGAAATATTTAAATAACTTAGATATTAGCTGTTTATGAAGTGTTATTTTTTATCCCCTTAAGTATGAATGAAACAATTAATTCGTGTTCCATAAAACCTAAACATAAGCTAGAACAGATATGGAACATCCTATCTAGTGAGCAATATATATTACGTGGGTTTATTGTTGTATTGATTGTTTTTAGTTGTTTTTTAAACACCATTGATCGGTTATCATTAAGATGAGTGCATCAAAAATAAAAACCTAATTCCTTGCAATATGCACAGACAGTGTAGCACCGTCAGCTCCTATGTCAAAAGCTCATCCTGATCTCATTAGTTGGATGTGTCTGGTTTTACACTCTTCTGGGATTTCATGACCTTGATAAGGTGAAAGTGATCAGTCTTCTTTCCAGACAAATACAGTCAGATGATCTTTTGTTCAATGGTATGAGCAAATGGAGTTAGAGTTTGCATTCCAGCTGCCATGGAAATGAGACAGGATTTGATCATAAGTAATTCAACAAAACCCCAGTCCTACAGTCCACAGACTGGAACTGACTCACTTGAAAGCTGAAATTCAGGCCACAGTAGATACTAATTAATCAACCATACTAAATATTGTTATTAAAACATTTCTTTACATCAAGAGTCTTTAGTTTGATTCTGGTTTGATTACTTAATTTTAAAACTAAAGGAATATTTGTAGGTCTGTTGAGCAAAAACCTACAAATGTTTATGCTATGAATCTTGGAAAATATGTTGAAAATGTGCCATTTTGACCACAGTAATAAACTCATTTTAAGAAACCTAGAATACCTTCACTTTAACTTATTCTTAACACAGTCTGCAAGACTGAACACGCAAAATAAAAATCGATCACAATGATTACTAAAATTATGTGTTTTTAAGGCCAATATCTGAAAATTAGACCACAATATTAAACTTGACTTCCAGATAATTATAATAATATTAATAATTGCTTACACTTATACATAGCTTTTTTGGAAACTCCATTCAAAAGCGCTTTACAGGTAATGGGGACTCCCCTTCACCACAACCAGGATCCACCACGTGTAGCATCCACCTGGATGTTAATTTGCATCCAAGAGTACAAACATCTTTAGTCTAAAAAGAACGTCTTTGGTTTCTAAAACTGTATGTTTTGTGGGAAGGGGAATTTAAAATATTTATGAGTTCCTGAATTTCTATTGTTCTAAACTACACACTGAACTAGATTTCCCCTGCGGTTAAGAGGCTAGGATATGCATGGCTGGACTGTGGATCTTAAGATAACATATTCAGCTTCACCACTTAGAAAGGTTGTGCTCTTGCCAGTGAAAAGCATGGGTTAAAAGAAGGCCATCGTCTTCCAACAGCAGAATTTAACTCCCAGTAGGTTAGCTGTCAAGGGCATACAGATAATAAACACATGATCGAGGATGGAATTGTAATTAGCATTAAACAAATAAAGAGAATCACATGGTAGAGTTATAAGAATGAGCTTCATGTACACTGCTGCACATGAGAGTGTATAAGAGACCAACTCTAGACACAACTGAGAATTGAATGTTTTGAACATTATTAATTTTTCGCCTGTACATTCTGATATGACATTGAGTGTTATGTTATACAGCTCAGGATGAGTGGGAAGAAACCATCCTTGACATTGAGCAATATGTAATTCACTTTCATCAGAACCTTCAAAAACATGATCACAAAACTATAGGTAAACTACACAAGCGCAGCCAGTAAAAAGTATTGTAGTATCTAATGAATCACTCTACCAGACATATTTAATCCTCTTTGCACATTTATAAAACTAAAAGATTAAAACTGTCAAGATTTACATATTACGTATTTTAAATAATTCAATAATCACCACAGAGTTGTCTCTGTACAAATTTAAAAATACTGAGAAAAAAGGGTAAAGCAATGCAAAATGTCTAATGTGTTTCCACAGCAGTATAGTAAAAAAAGCATCTAAAAAATTGAATACATGTTTTTTTTATTATTTCTTTATGTAGCTTTTTTCTTTAGAAAAGAAAATCTGTAAAACAGCGAAAAACCGAATGGCAAGCAAGCAGGCAATGAATTGTGCCACATACAGAAGAGCGGTAGTGTTCTGTACATGGCCCAGCATTGTTTATAGAGTGTAGGAAACAATAGACAACAATATGTGTGCAGTGAAGTGAGACAGCAGCAAGTCAGCAGGTGCTGTTAGGCTGTGGGATCTACAGTATGAGTGCAGACTAAACAGGAGAACTGTGAGGTTGAGGTAATGCGAGGAAATGGGGAGAGGAAGTACAGTCCTGATGAAATGTGAAGGAATATGGTTTATGATTTCCAGTTGTGTGGCTGGTAAGATCCAGAGAACTGAGTGAGAGGATGTGGCTGGAAACCATGTCTGCTAGCTGAAACCATTGTCCAGTCTTCTGTTCAAGCTTGCACATCAGATTGTTCTCTTTCTTCTGCGCTGCACAATTTATGACACCAAGTAAAAACTGATTGTGAATGCTGTTGCACAATGTCCTGCACTTTTTGCAACCTCTGCACTCATGTCTTATTTCTACCCTCTTGCTTCTATTTTAACCACTTCTAAGATTCTCTGCCCTGCATGGTAAAACATCTTGCCTCCAACTGCTTTATTTTGAATAATAAACCATGATAATAAACATTAATTGATGGACTATCATGCTAATGAAGATGTTCTTCAAACACTCCACTGCAGTTTTATGGCAGCATAACGGAGTGTTATTATATTTTATGTTACAGTAATGTGACAGCTAAAATGGGTTTAATGCAGCGGAACAGCAATCTTGCCTAACATCCCATTACAGGACCTGAACAGTCAGTATATTATTTTATTATCTGAGTGGTATTGGTAAAGCTGTGTTAGTTTTCCATTGCAGAGCTGCATGTTGTACCATTACGGTCCATTAGAAATTCACAGAATTTAAACTTTCATAGCCCATTCCATCAGAGGGCTCATTTTGGCAGTGTCAGGTGCTAGAACAGTGAAATGAACATTGTAGCAAGATGACATCAGAGGACATTACTTAATGCACAAAATCCTGAAACTCTGTTTTGTGTTTGATTGTTTAAAATTAATTTAAAGCAGCAGTATCTAATTCTCAAAGTTTTAGTCATGTGTTCCTGTTTGTAGATTCCTTACATTATTTCTTCAGAGAAAAAGAAAGTACTACAGGTATATGCAATCCTCTTCTCTCCCTCACATTTGTCTTTTGTATCCCTCCTCCACCATTGGAGCCACTTCTTGGTCACTCTCCTCTCTCTATGGGAGTCCTGTGGCTAGGAGGTTACCCCTCAGTCCAGTGGGTTTAGCCCAATTTACTGTGACTAAAACACTCTAAATATTTTAATATGCTTAATTCTTGAGTGTTCCTAGCGAAGCTTAATTATTATAATGTTACAATACCTTACATATTAACCTTGTGGATAATGGCATTGAAATAAAAATAGAACACTGAAACAACAACACACTTGTATGAAACATTTGATGGTCTGGCTTCTGTTTTTTCAAGCACAGTGTTGAAAAAAAACTGGAGCTGCCAGTGTTCTCTATGAATCACTGACAATGTCACACACACATCATGAAACAAATACTATATGTTGTTTTATTATTTTCCGTCTGCTTTCATGTGATGGGTCTGAATTGTAATAATTCTTGGCGCTTTGATTCATAAAAATAAAAAGCTGCAAATTGTTTCTAGTTTTGTGATGTGCATACTTGTCTTTTAATAGTAATAATTAATCATTTACCAGACGTTAGGTAACACACAGAGAAAAGAGTGTTGGATATAATTTAACCCCAGATTCCAGTTTTTTGAAGACATTAATACAGGCAAACACTATCAGAATCTTTCCTAACAATAAGCCAAGGTTGTCGAAAGAACATAAGATGAGGCTAAATGAGAAGTGGTTTGTCTTTATTAAAGGTGATACAGGTATGTTCAGGGAGAAAGAAGGAATTTAGGAGTAAAGTGAGGAGGGCTAAGACAAATTTAAAAAATAAACTTGAGCAGAAACTTTACATGGGTAATGCAAAGCAGGCATGGGATGGGCTAAATGTAATGATGGGGAGAGAGAGAACCAAGCAAAAAATACATATTGCAGACTGTGCTAGTATTGTCAATTAACTTAATCAATTTTATACAAGGTTTGACTCAACAGACTCCAAAAGCAAAAGTGAGGAGATCTGTGAAAGAATTCCTGTATGGCCACCCATACAATTGTCGGAATAGGAGGTACTGTAGCTGTGTATTTAGCATGCATCAAAACAAACAATGCACCAGGACCTGATGGTTTAAGGGAGAAGGTGCAAAAAGTCTGTGTTAGCCAGCTTAAAGGTGTTTTTACTCAGATTTGCAGTTCTTGGATAATGTCCATACTGTGCCGGACACATGGAAAGTATCCATGGATGTATCTTTCCAAACAAACAAATCAGTAATGTATGTCTTTGATCCACTACAATTTGCTTACAGATCACACAAGGGGACATAGGATGCAACATTTACATTAGTTGATTCCATAGTCAAGCACCTTCAACACTCAAACTCTTTTGTGTTGTGATTTTAGCTCTGCTTTTAACACCATCCAAATTCATACTCCTTTTGTCTTTTTGGCTTAAATGTGAATGGGAATGTTATACGCTGGATCAAAGAGTTCCTTACAGATCGATCTCATAGAGTCCACATGAATGGTGTATTCTCAGACAAATTGGTTTAAAATACAGGTGCTCCCCAGGGTTGTGGATTGTCACCTCTTCTGTTCTCAATATAGACTAATAAAATGCAGATTTCAGAGTAGCAGAGCCAGTCTGATTAAATATGCAAATGACATTGTTCTCATGGGACTCTGTTTAAAGGACCAATCTCTTGGTGAGCAAATTTACTATAAGCACATTAGTTTCCTTGAAAACTGGTGCCAATCCAGTGCATTGGAAATAAATGTGACCAAGACTAAAGAGCTTCTTTTTTCAACTTTAAAACCGATGGAGGACAATCTTTGCAGACAATAGTACTCAATGGTCAGTCTGTAGAGGCTTTGGAGAGCTTTAAAAATCTGGGAACACATATTGAACAGGGGCTGAGTTACAGTGAGAATATAGACAACATTTCAAAGAAAGCAAATCAGAGTCAAGAACTTTAATGTTAGTCAAAATGCCCTACAAATGGTATTTAAAAGCCCTGTTGAGAGCATCCTGGCATTTCACTGGGGTCCCCCAGGGGTGTGTGCTTAGTCCATTACTCTACTCCCTCTACACCAGTGGTTCTCAAACTTTTTGGACCAAGTACCACCCCTAATCCAACCAAAGCATCCAAGTACCACCTACAAGTCATCATCTCATAGGAACCCCAGAAATTCTCAAAGACCAACATGAGCGCGCGTGCACACACACTCACACATAAATATTATAATAATAAACTGTTTTATATAGCGCCTTTAAAGGTGGCTTCTCAAAGTGTTTTACAGAAAAAAAAACATTAACAACAACTAATAAAAAAGGCACCATTTCAGTGAGAGGGGTGAGCCTGTTTAGTTGAGCAAAGCAGATGTGAATTAATTTTTCGAGCCTTGATACAATTCACAACAGAGTCTAACAGATATTAAATCGTCAGGCATTTTCTTGACGGCAAAGGTCTCGCGGTGGATGTTGTAATGTGTACATTAATTTCTGGAGCAACCTCTCTAATTCGTGCAACTACACCGTTATGTCGGCTTGTCATTGCTCTAGCACCGTCTGTACAAACTCAGACGCATTTTATCCAGTCGAAGCAATTCTCTTCGATAAATTCATTCAGAAGCTGAAATATGTGCTCTCCTGTAGTTCCTGTTGGTAGTGATTTACAGAACAGAAAGTCTTCATGGGACGTACCCTCAAACTCGTATCTAACGTAAATGAGCGAATTGGCAAAATCGACTACAGACTCATCTAATTGCAATGAAAAACATCTGCTCATCTTAACGCGCTCTATCAGTGTACTTTTGATATAATCCTTCATTTCAACAATTCTATGAATGACTGTGTCTTTCAGGGGGAGGGGGGCAGCAGGTCGAGCTGTTTAGCATTTTTTTCTCTACACATAATACGTGTCACCTCTTTTGCCAACAGTAAATAAGGTTCTTCAAAAACAGTGTAGCTTACCTGCTTTAGCAATACGCAAGCTTGCATTCTGCGTTTCCGTTTTTATTTCCGTATTTATTTAAAGTTTGTATTTCATGCGCATGGGAGCGAAACACAGAGACGCTCTGTATATTTTTCTCAAATTAGAACAGTTCTTAAATATTTTTCTGTTATCACGCTTTCCTGTGCTCACAAGATTACCTGCGTTCGTAGCACGCATTTCTATGCATTCCTGTGTTTAGAACGTTGGCATTGTTCCAAAATCACGCACATTCTCCTTTCTCCCTATTTGCTGGAGATACAGTAGCTTTTTTTAAATACAATTGGTCACTTGCATCCGTAGCACGCATTCCTATAGAGTGGTATAGAATTACAGAGTATCTCTTGTGTCCACTGAAGTATTAGCGCGCACTGTATCGTAGTACGTAGGCTGCGCATTCGACACGTATTAAAATACAAAATATGAAAACCCGTCCCGATTTTTCAGCACACAGTTCCAGGGTCATTTGGCGTACCACTTGGCGGCACTCCACGTACCACTGCTAGTACGCGTACCACAGTTTGAGAACCAGTGCTCTACACCCATGACTGTAAGGCCAAACACAACACCAACTCCATCATCAAGTTTGCCAATGACACCACAGTTGTAGGTCTGATCAAAGACAATGATAAGAGGGCCTACAGGGAGGAGGTCAATCTCCTTACAATGTGGTGTGAAGACAACAACCTCACCCTCAACGTCAGCAAGACCAAGGAGATGATTGTTGATTTCAGGGAACTGCAAAACATCAATGGGATTGAAGTGGAAAGGGTCAGTAGCTTCAAATTCCTTGGTGTCCATATCACAGAGGACCTCACATGGTCTCTCAACGCCACCTGTCTGATCAAGAAAGTGCAATAGCACCTGTACTTCCTGGTTGAAGAAGACTAAGATATGTCCCCAGATCCTCACTAACTTTTACAGATGCACTACAGAAAGCACACTGACAGGTTGCATTACAGTGTTGCATTACAAGGAACATCACATCGGTATAGGGTACCAAATTCAAACAAAAAACATTTATAAGAAGTCCTTCGTCCCCTTTGCAATATAACTACTCAATGAAGGTATGTAATTGTATTCCCCATCTACCTATTTGTTTATCCATTTATTTACTGTGCAGTACAGTATGTATCACATACTGTTGTTGTGATTTTATGTCACTCTTATGTTTTGCTTGTGTGTTTTGTACTTCTGTGGGAGAAGCCAAAGACTAATTTACAGAGCAGTGGACAATAAAGTGTCTATCTATCTTAATCTTTATTATATTGTCCTAAATGGACATGGAGAGCTTTGCATTGACAGTTACACTACAATATGAATTACTTAAAAAGCTTAAAGGGGGCAACCAGAAGCTTATTTAGATTGTTAAAATTGGAATTGTTTGTGATTTATGATGTACATTTCAATTAAATTTCTAAAAGTAAAGGGAAAAGTTTATAGGTACAAACGTAGGTGTTAAAAAAAGGAAAAATTGTATTTTAATTAAACCACAGAAAACAAAAAATTGGCTTTATTTAGAAAGAGTAAAAGCAGATCAAATGTTGCATTCAAACCAAAAAGACTTGAGATTCACCTATTTGATACTTACCCAGTAGCTAAGAGGGATGTGTGTGCACTGAGGGCTACACAGCAGACTTTTCTGAAACTTTTTAAGGCAGAAACTGCAAGACTTCATCAAGAAGAGAATCATGTTTCCCACTGGGTAACATCAGGACTTCACTAGTCTTGTTATCAAAAATAAGTAGAAGAGTATTAGACTTTATAGGAACAGCAAGGGCTTTGTCATTTTTTATGGATAATAGGTCAAAAATCCTGTGAGCAGGAACTAAAAGTTAAAAGTGACAAAGACTAACAGTTTTAAGAGCAGCCCTGCAATATGGAAACGTGAAGTACAAGGTCATGCTGAGCCTGGAAGAGGGAGTGCTGACAAATGTCTGTTGCACACATTTCTGCAGTGTCAGGAAAGAAGATAAAACAGCCCGGAGCTATCCTGGGTCATTACTTTATATTACACTCACCATCAGCCATAGGAAATGTTGATCAGACCAGACATACAAAGAATAAAGAAGTCTTTCTATCACAAGATAATTTGGTTAGCCATAGTTCTAAAAGTGAAAAGGGATCAATTTATTTAATACAGTAATCATGAAATACAGTTCCGTTATTCATCAAGAATTTATATTACATCAGCTTGCTATTACATGTCAGCTTTAATGAGCAGTACATTTCAATTGGGTGCAGAATAAATGGAATCTACTGTTCAAAAAAAGTAAATATATATAATTTATGCCAGTAGAGGTCCTCAGTACACTGAAGAACTGCAAGTGGGAACTTTTCTTGTAATCAGAAATATGGAGACATTGAGAGACCGTGTCCCCACAGATTTCTCTGCATATGTTGTCTCACAGTTCCTAACAACCACATACAGTTCCCCGACTAATTTTAAAAGAAATAAGTCCACAGTTAGTTGTTTACTGTTATTTCGTGTATCTCAGTTCCATACACTTTTTTTCTAAATATTAATTTCTGTATCTCCTTAATGAACACAAGAGTACAATTTATTGTCACTAAAAAGTTATCAATGAAAGCCATCCATTTATTCTCTTATCATTGTTTATCATTTATCCATTATGGTTATGAATAGCTGTTAGCTTTTTGTTTATTCACAATGCTACATTCAAAATTAATTCGTGCAAAAATGTGGACTAATAAGTCATGAGACTGTTTTGTATCCTGTATTGTTGTCATTGGACAGAGATCATTAATATTTATACCTATAATCCATAGCAACCGCTGCTCTTATTTCTCACCCTAAACTAAAAAGGTGTTCATCTATCTATCATTAGATTTCCCATAGTTTATAAGGACAATGATGAATAGGATGGCTCTTACCTTGCTGATGCAGAAAAAACAGTATGTAATGTACCTTACCATTAATCAAAGAACCCCACAGACACTCAAAAATACATCAGCACTATGTGTTCGCTGAGGTTTGACAGGGCATAAATGAAATTTGCGCAACAAACTATGTGGGTCTTTTTGACTTATTTTACTGCTATTCAGTATTTTGTGAAGTTTTTTATTGTCCTGTTAACTTAACACTGAGACAGTTCTCTTCTAGTCAGAAACTGGAAGAGAAAGGTTTAAAAGTGCACATTTCAAACAGATTTTTAAGTAATGAAAGAGTCTTATTTTTAAAGAAAAATCCCAATGTTGCATTTACCTATAGTATTTTCACCTTTACTATGGAATGAATATTATGATAAAATCTTGAAAGCAGGACCATTCTGAGCTCATGATTGCCTTATGCTCTTTAATCCCATGTGTTACTGTAATTATAATCAACGTAGCAATCTCTTTTATTTTTTTCACTCATCGGTGACCACAACCAGGAAGAAAAGTGAAGCAACACAAAGGCTGTAAGAATATCAAAAACATATTAAATTCTTGAATACTGGATATACAGTATATCACAAAAATATGAGAAACCTACAAACAAAAGGAGGTGTTTTCAATATTGTTCCTTTAGCTATTAGTAGCTATAGCAAAAGGCAACTTTCTAATCAAGGCAGGTCACACAACAACTGCATGATTCACCAGTATGACCAAGGCCATGAGAATCGTCAGGTACTTTCTGTTCGGGTCACATTATATAGATATGATTTTGAAGCATTAAAAGTATTTTGTGTGATTTGTCAGCTCACATTTTGGCTTTAAACCCAACACAGTGACCAGGACAGGAGGAAATAAAAAGAGATTTTCTGAACTTAATTTCAGAAGTAAGGATAAATGGATGCCTTTTACTCAAATAGTTGTGGTCTTTTAGAACAAATTGGTCTGTCATGTTGCAAATGTTGAGTCACTAACATTTAAAGGATGCCGTGTTCTATAATGTTTAAGAAAATCAAAAGAACTGTGCGTGAAAAAAATGTTTTTTTAGACACTAATACTGATGTAGATAAGATTCCCATTTGTCCAAAATACTATTTATTTATTCTTCACTGTACTTCTATTATAAATGTATTCTTGAGCAAAGAAACTAACACTAGAACTGGCTACTAACTAAAACTAGATGTCCTATCTGGATGTGAATCGTGAGTGACAGACAAATGGCTTCCAGAGTAAAATTAACAGGTCATGTTTCTGAATCATCAAAATATCTCTAATGTCAGCCAAATAACAACCTTGGAGTTGATAAACATCTTCCAATTGCCTGAGCATTTTGAAGCAAATGGCTCTCATGCTCCATAACCGCTTGAACATGGGCATGTTTTGTAGTCTATGAACCAATAAACATACTTTGTTCTCTGAATCTCTAGAGCTTGAAATATCTCTGTCCCATCAGTAATCAGGTTTCCTATTACAGCGTTTCCTGCATTTGCAAGTCCTTCTGGTTCTCAGTTGTAGTAAGAAGCAGACTCACAGTAATGTAAACCCCTTTCAAAATTGATTGATCCACAATGCCTTAAAATTTCATTGATTGGAGTCATAGTCAAACATTGTATAACTTTTAAACTCTTTTCTATCTCTTAGTCTAGTGGTAATCATCCTTTATCTTTTTCTTTTGTAAAAGCAGAAGATACACTATTTGTAGGCATACACACTGTCTACTGACTTTGTTTGATTAGTTTAAATGTTTATGATTGTTAAGGTAAAACTGACTCGGGACACATCATCGTGACATCATTTTCAATAACCGCCTATATAAATCAGGGTCACAGTAGTGTGGAGCCTATCCCTGGAAGCTTTGGAAATAAGGCGAGATACACCCTCGACGGAACGCCAATCCATTGGAGGGCCCACACAGACATGAACATTCAAACATTCACACCAGGGCTAGGACTTCCCAGCAGCCAATTTAACCACTAGTATGTCTTTGGACAGTCGGGGGAAACCTTGAGCATGTGGCAAAAACCCACGTGAAAGAACATGCAAATTCCACACAGATAGCATCCCAGGAATTGAGCCCAAGGTCCAAGCACTGAGATGCAGCAATCACAGGAATACAGATGATCTTGAATTTATTCACTACAGCTGTTGCATCATAAGTAGCCTTGAAGAGAATACAACCCAAAAATCCAAACCTGAAGGTTTTACAATGAATTGAAACTACTTCAGCATGATAATTACAGAATGCAAGTTTTCTGTGGTTAATTATTTTACATGACTTTATGATAGATGAGCATTTCTTATGTTAGATAAGGAAATGAGGCCCATTCCAGAAATCTTTCAGCTTTACCCAACTACCCTACTCAGTGGGGCAGCATAGTTACCGGTGAGTTCCTGCTCTTCTATCACTTTTTGTTCAGAATGTCTTTTGAAGAAAGAACTATTATAACAGGGCTCAATGGGAAAGAAATTCTGTATAATACATGAACTCCAGTTCAGAGGCTGTTTAACCTCACTCTCACAATGCAAAACTCCAATTAACCTTTAGATTCAAAACCAAGACCTTAAATTCAATGTGAGGATTCCAATATTTGCAATTCTGAGGAATCAATAACTGAACTACAGTCCAGCTAAGTTTCTGCTACACAGAACATTCTCTATTACCATATTAGTCTTTAAGTGCACACACATATGCATTGTGGATTTTGTTGCATGGCAAACCCTAATGAAATTCACTAGGTTTCTAGGTTTACAATTGGTCTGCTGTGTATACAGACCTTAGTACCTCACACAGGAGATTACAGTATATTAGATTGAAGAGAACCAAACATTGGGTGCCAGTGTGATGATTTCCCTCCTGGAATTCAGACAACCTACGCTTCTGTCGAACAGGATGTTCTCTGCAAGTCAAAAGGAAGACAGTGTCTTTATCCAGAAGTACACATGCTGTGGACTCTTCTAGCCTTCTGGGTCTTCTTGCACTGGTTTACATTTTGATTTTCAAATTTATATACTGTACAGTACATATTTTTTCACAAAGAGTACTGTCTATCCTGTCCTCAGTTTACAGAGATGGGCTGTTAATAATTGATAGATGCCACTTGCGAAGTCAATTTATCTCCCTGATATGTGTCAGCCTGATAAGAACCACTTCTACTGATGTCTTCCCCCCTCCCCTTACACAGTAGAACCAGCATATATGGGAAACAACAAAACAGGTCAACAAATTCTGGTAACTTTTGGGACCAAAGTGGAATATACGGTAAGTCAAAAGGAAAGGACAATAAAACATTTCACTTTTATAGTATTGAAACCATGCATTGAATGCTAGGAAGCCAAGCTAGCAACTATTATGTCTGATTCCTTTTCATGTCAAATGGAAATTAATCACAGCAATCTCTTGATCAGTTATAATTTATTTGTTCACTTTTAAAAATGTGTTACAGTCTCTAATGCAGGATGGGTTTGGCAAAAATGAGACTTTTCTCACAGGCTTTTTTCTGTTGGGTCTGCAGAGCTATCCTGCACAGGCTTGACTCTTTCAAGATGAGGGCCAGCCTACTGTATATCCTGTGTTAACCTTGATTATTTAGTTTTACTTCAGAACATTTATTTTTCTATGTAATTTGAACCTGTTTTTTTTCCAACATGGTATTTACGAATATTTTTAAAATATTCTTATTCTGACTTATTTGCTGTCCTACTGTATATCTCTCTACATGCAGACCTCCAAGATTAACGCTGGACAAATCATTTTGCTGATCAGCAATTTCTGCTCCGGGGAGGAGAATACTTTTCTTCTGTCACCCCTGCACAAGTTTTAGATGAGGTCGATAAAGTTGGAGTATACTGCTCAAATACTTGTGTATGCAAAAACACAAACATGCTGCACAAACACATTCCTGAGATAATTATTTCACTTGTCTGTTAGCTTTTATTATCTCTTTTTCTTTTAGGAAGTTTCAAATGACAGCCCTACTGTACCTTCAAGATTACATACTGTAGCAATATAATATCATGAAAAAAATACAGTATTTACCATTTAAAAACAGAAGTGTAGTAAATTCACAACCAAAAGGCATATCAATTTAATCCAGTTCAGGTTATAGTGATACAGGCACAATGAAATTATGCATCCAAATATTGCTAATTTTATATATAAACTCTGACATTAATTGAATGTTTTTTTACAATATTTTCACATTTTTAAACTACAGTATTTCCTAGGTACAAATGCTACTATTGTTCCTATTTGTATGAAATATAATGTGTACAAAAAAAAATGAATACAAATGTGCAAGTAAACAGCAGGGCAGCAATGGGCTCGGGCAGTTTTGCAAACTGTATCATATCTGTTTGATAAATCCTTCTCTCCCTACTCTTCCAACTCAAAATTATATTTCAGTTTTTATGACCTCCATAAATTTATATCCTTCCCCATATAAAAGGATATTACACATGGAAGAGACGGAACATACCTTACAGTGTCACACAGTGCAATACAGAGGTAATGTACACTGTATTATATATTCATATATTTCACAGAAATTCCAATCCCACAGTCTGAGCTTGGAAAGAATCCAGAGGGAATAGGCCCAAGGCTGAAATGTATGTCACATAAAGGCAGGCTGACATAATAACTGAATCTTTTTGCAACAAGCTTTGGTAACGAGGGGACTGAGAGAAGGCAGCACACGGAGTAGGAATGATACGTAACAGAACGATGACTGTTGCAGTGGAGGCCGATTCCCCTGGATGTTCTACAGAGTTTTTTCCTGAATATTCTGGATCAATTGACTATGAGCAATTGTCTATGTGGAAAAAGGTGAAGGGATAGATCTTGTCTGTATTACATTAGGATGTTCTAGTGCTCTTAAAAACAAATAAGTGATAACAATTTAACAAATAAGTAAAACAATAAGTGGACTGCAACTAAATGTGTTTCCAAAGTTCACAATGTTGAACATTTCACCTGTTTTTTAGTGCTTTTCTTGACTTTTCTTGACTTCTTGACAAAACAATGAGCTTTTATGATTTTGTGCTTGGGGAAATACATTATGTTATATTATGCCAAATCTCTGTTTGGTGAAAACTAAAACAAATGAGATGCATCTTGATCTGCTTTGTATTTTGCTGCACATACTGTAAAGTTTAAAAATATTGGTTAGTAATTTGTATTGATTAAAATGGTTTTAGTTTTATGGGAGAAAACAGAAAATGCATATTGCAAAAGTACACAGACATTGTCCGAAATGACCTTTGACTCTTAAGGAATATTAAGTATGGTCAGGAATATGAAGAAAGGAAGGTTAAGATTCTTATGAAATTAAAGAACATAAAAGAAATATGGGCGGCACGGTGGTGCAATGGTTTGCAATCCTGCCTCCCAGCACTCTGGCCTGGGTTCAATTTTGGACGTAAGGACTATCTGAGTGGATATATGTTTTCTCCGTGTTCGAAATTTACTCTTGGTGCTTTGGTTTGCGCTCACAGTCAAAACCCATACTGGTAGGTTAATTGGCTTCTGGAAAAATTGGTCCTGGTACAGGTGTGCAAATGCTTGTGTCTGTTTGTGTTCTGTGATGGACTGGTGTCCTGTCCAGGGTTTATCCCACCTTGTTTGCCAGGATATCCTGTGGCTCCCCTGTGACTCTATATTGGATAAAGCATTTAGAAGATGGATGGATAGATCAAAGAAATATTCCAGACTGAAGAGCAGCCAGTTATAGCTGTTCATCCAAAATGTGTAGTCATGCCAACTCTTTTTAAATTCTCCTTTGAGCTTTACCAAATACGTAAATCAAATAAATCAGGAATAAATCAAAAAGACTGCTCTATGCTCCTGACCTAAAGGCAGGCACTCAAAACTCCTCTATTCTAATTTGACACCAGCAAAGGTGCGGTCAGGAAAAAACATCCAAGCCAAGAAAACCCTATGTGGGGAGCGTAATGTCAGACAAGTAGTACATGAAAAGGTGCGTGTTGTCTTTGACCTGAAATCCACTTCCTGGCTTGGAGCTTTGCAGAAGCTGGAAAATGCTTTCCTTTCAGTGCCTCACTACAGTTAATGTTGAGGTTATTGCTATTTCACTGACTTGGTTTCCAGCGCACCAAGCTTTTGAGCTCTGACCAGAGAGTGACCTGTTAATATTAGCAAGACAGTATTGTGATGACAGCGGTTCTCTGCTCTGACCTTGACTCCAGCTGTTAAAGTACATGGTACTGTATATCAAAGTGAGTTATTAGACTAGAACTAAAAAGAGGCATATTATCCAGATTAGCTACTCAAATGATACATCAGCTAATGTGATTGAGACAAATACTAAGCTATTGTGACTTTAACAAAAATACAGAAAAAACTATGAACCCCCACAGCTGGACTCACAGTAAACTGCATGTCTCATTTTAGCAAATGTAATCTTTGTGGATCTGGATTAGATCCCTCCAGACTAATGAGGTGCATCCACACAGTATGTAATTACAGTACCACACCACATTGTACATGAATGTGTTTAAGCAGAGTTCTATGATTCAAGTGTCATTACAAAGCCACATCATTAACTGCACACTACACTCAGCAAGAGCTTGTACACACTCTAACAGAACTATGCTACTCATCAAGGAAAAGTGTGCAGTTTTAGTGGTGCAAGGTTAAATTGAAACAGTTACAACTCACTTGTCATGGAGTAGTTCTCAACCAGCATTTAAAAAAAAAACAGGCTGCTGAGACTATGATCACACAGTACTTGCACTTTTAGTAGATTTCTTCTCCACAAGTTTCTAAATTTTAACATGTTTACAAATGGAGGGATACTGTGTATTAAAGCACTATTACCCTCTTACTTCAAATTTAAGAAGCAAATGTATGAATTCAATTTGGTTTTCAGAAGTATTTAATATAGTGTATCATCTTTAACTGTCTTAATTGACATAATAAAACAGTTATCTACTGGCACTTTGCATACCAGCTTAAAAAATGAACTCTTACATGATTGACTTGACTTCAATTATTAATAATACGGAAATTCAGTCAAACGTGGATTAAGGTGGAGAAGAGGAGTGATTCAAAGACTAAGCTTCACTGGTGTAACTCAACTGGCTAAGTAAGCAATACAATACAATTGTAGATGGAAGTGGTTGGATTAGGAACTGATCTCACCCTGAACTTTTGCTTGGAACTCCGTGAACCTAAAATAGTAACCTATTTTGTGTGACTGATTTGTGAAATATGACAGTAAATATGTTATGATATCTTGTTACAAAATGCAACATTTTCAGTATTTATCATTCACCTGTATTCCATCCTGTATTTCCAATTTTGTCAGATTGCAGAAGCTAAGCAGTGATGTTCCTGTTTAACAGTGGGATAGAAGACGTCGATATAAAACTAAAGTGCTACTAAAGATACTGTGATCTGTAGAAGTTGCCATCTTTCAGTTAATAGGTTAAGAGGTGGTCTTGACTACGTGGTCATTAAAAGGCCCCATAACACTCTTTGTAAGTATAGGGTGTTCACATACAGTAGGTGTTCTTGGTAAATTCCACTCAGGGCTAGCACAATCTGCAGTCCCTCCTTGATTCCACTGGTGAAGCAGTTTCTTACATTCTCATCTATGTTGTGTAGTTGACCTACTAGCCAACCAGACGGCCGCTGCACTTGAGTGCTTGATGAAGTGGGTTCCCTCCTAAATGAAAGCTCTTTAGGATGAATTGGAATTAAAAGTACTATACAGTATATGTGCAAGGAATAATGGACTCATTGACACTGAGTACAATTCTGGACCACATTTCAAGGACCACTTTTGCATTTTGAACTTTGTTCCTTGTTCCTCCAGTTTTAAAACTAATGTACAGTGACTCACATAACTTACATCTTGCTAGCAGACTTCAAGTGATTGGTTGGAATATTTTATCCGATAATATATATAAAACTTTCAATAATCAAAAGACAGTTTTGAGAGAAAGTTACTTGAGTTTTTTTTTTACCCCAGAGCCTTTAGACAATTTAAAAGTGTGTAAAATATAGGGGCTATTAATATAACTTTTCTTCATTCAAGATGTTGTGGTCCTTCTCATGTTCTACAGTATATGCTGATTCATAAGACAGTCATGTACTGCCCCTGTTGGGCTATCTTGTATCTATCTTCTATATTCCAAGTCTCTGCAGTGGCTTTAAATATTTATAACAATTTCCACTTGCCATATTCACATTTCATACTGAACAAGTAAAAAGGCTTTCATTAACCATTTTCAGAGTGGATTCCAGTGTCTTAATCATTAACATGATATGGGTGGAAACCACTTCATAAGAGCACTTACAGTAATAACTGAGAGGTAGATGAGTATAAGATCTATGTTAACTGGGTGCACATTTATTCTAGTGACATCTTTACTCTGTGCTAAAACATAGAGATATAGAATAAAATGAATAGACAATGCATTCATAATTTGTATGTATAAGGTTTAAGGTTATTTTTCTTTTTATCATGCATCATTTAACATTTCACTACCTGTTGCTGTGTCTTACTTTTTAATTTACTAATATGTTGGTATGCTTTAACAATTATACAGAAGCAGGATGCTCAGATGATATTTGGAATATCAATTTGTAGTTATTGGAACACTAAAAGTTATGTTTAACGTGCTAGATGCATTCGGCTGTATTAGGATCTAAATATAACAAAGATTACATATTTATTGTGTTTAGTTTAATAATTCACCCTTGGTGTTTGGGGTTACTGGAAGAATACCATCTTGCAGCTTGAAAAAAGAGTGTTTTTTTTTTCTTATTTTTATTTCCCAAAGTAAACTCCAGTTGTCGGAGTTACTGAGTACTGTGCAACTGAAGGTACCTCTGCAAGGCTCTGTTAATAAAGACAAATTACTGCTAGAGGTACCGTAAAAAACAGATCTTGGAAAAGTTCCTGATTGTAAGTGAGAAATTACATGCTGTGCTGGCTTAATGGTAAGTATTGTTTCCTTGTGACTAAATCGAGTCCAACATTTCTAGATAGAATGTAATGCTATTTCATGCATACTAAAGAGTTGTTATTTTACAAATCCATCTATGAGTACCAACTCACATAATGGAAGAGTATGTCAGCTAAGTTTTAGTACTGGTACAGTGTTGATTTAAGGCTTTTAAAATCATATACAGGTATATCCAGATAGATTTGAAATTTTCAATGCCTCTCATCAACTTTAGTACAGTACATCAGAGTTGTTACTTGCATTGTTTGCAGCAGGGTTCTATTTTCTAAAATTAAATGTGCTGTAAAAATTAAACAAGACAAATAAAATATTTAATGACAACTGTTATTCAAATAATGCCTAAAATAAAGATACAAGCTTCTAATGAGAGGATTGCTCCTTTTTCTTAAAAAAATAAATGAAAAAGCAATTAAGGTCTGTGTTATGAAATGAACAATATTTACTCCCTCTCCTTTTTTTAAAAAAAGACAGTTATTTTACAAAAAGCATTTAATAATAGCATCTGAGAATAGAGAACCTTGCTTTTCATCCATCTGTCACTGCTGTAGTCTCTTACATCAGAAAGTATCTCTGAGAACACATTGCTAAACCAGTTAAAGAATTTGCAGGAAACATTCTGCTGGGGAGCAAATGTTCTATTCTATGAAGGAAGATTTAAAACCATTTCAAACCTTCATAATATCAAAATGTGTAATAGTCAAGTTATTTTTAAAAGCAGTGGCTTATACTGAATTCAAATCAATGAATAAATTCAAATATTGAAGCTTGACAAACCTTTTAAGCCCTGATTTAAAACGGAAGCCTGCCACAACAGATGTGCGCCAAATCTGATATGCTACAGTACTTTAAGAGGCGAGAAAACATTTATTTTATGAAAAAGCTCTTTAAGTAAAATAAAGAGCATGAACATTCATTATGAAATAATCTAAGCTCACTGTCACGTTTAACCATGTTTCACTATACACAACTTTAATAGTACCTTATATGACATATATGGGTTATCCAAATAATATACACAGTGTACAAAATAAAAATAAGGAGTGGATATTAATGTAATAAACATATTTGTTAATTTTATTCTTGCATTTTTTGCTGATATTTCACTTCTTTTACCAATAACTCTATTCTGTTTGTGCATTCAAGTTTCGATAAAAAATATTCACTTTAGGGAATGTGAACATTATTTGCAATTCAACAAATTGGATTATCTTTGGAAGGTAGTGAATACTTTTGCAAAGTTCTGTTAACGTATGTATTGTAGTTATTTTACCATTTTGATTATTGAAGCTTTAGCTGTTTCAAAGAAAATGAACCAGTGAGAGCTTCAAATGTGTTTCATTGAAAGTGTCCACTGGTTTATTTGAACATGAAAGCTAGCAAACTTGTATTTCATCTTGTAAGGAATGATTGACCTTTCCCACCTACAGTATATTATATAACACACTTCTGTCACAAGATTATTTCACTGGTTTCTGATTTTGTTCTGACTTCTTCATTTTCAGCCTTTCAGTTTATTGGTTTTTGGGGATTCCTGTTTTGACACAGTATTTCAACGTCAATCTCCTTGAAAAGAATAAAAATATCCTGATCTCAGTGATATTCTATGCAGTCGACCATTTGAAAATGTGGAATTTCACGTTATCAAATTAAAAATTGATTTTTTTTTATCTTTTTTTTAAAAGAATGTTGCAGTCATGAAAGGGATTCTGCTATTTATTTCTTATTGCACATAGAATTTTTCTTAAGGCTTTTACTTAGAGGGAACATATGTCTTTGTAGTTATTTGGACAATCTGAGACAGCACAGGATTTCAAGTCTGCTCTTAAACTGAATTAAGTTAATTAGAAATTTTGCCTTTTCTGAAATGAAAACCATTGTTTAATGGACAGGTGCTGTTATACTAAAAATATGTAGTATACCACTGTATGAGGGCAGCAGGATATGGAGTGCCAGAGGAAAATGGTGAGAAACTCCTGATACAGATAGAGAGCATATAATAATGAAATACACACAAGGTTATTAGAGAACTGGCCTCATCTGTGATTAGGAGTTATCGAGTGAATGGACCTTGTTGATTCAGAAGAGTCAGACCCTTACTGTCAGGTGTAACAGCAAGACACAGAGCCTCATGGGGAGACTCTGATGATTAGCTTAAGAGGAGCTAGAACCCCAATGTCTAGAGTGCAATGAGAGACATTGTCTTTCAGAGAGACGCCAGGTACAGTAGGTGAGTGAATGAGAGGTGAGCAAGTGCAAGTTCCTTACTGACAGGTGTGTCAGTGAGACAACAGGTTTTGCAGTGAGACAGCGCTATCTGAGTGAAAGAGTCCTGCAGTGAGATTTATGTCTGTGTTAGCTCAGGTTAAGCTAGACATGTTTAGATCCTCAGGGGAAGTTCCATCTCTCATGAGACATGTGGGTAGCAGCAAAAAGCTTCCAAGATTAGGAGTGAGATGTCTAGGTGTAGGGGACTCCTAGATACTGTACATACGATTACGGTTACTGAGATCAAGGGAAGCTCTAACAGTTTTAGTGTGGACCGGCCTAAACGAAAAGGACCGAGGAGGTGACTTCCACTGCTACCAGTGCTGAGTTCCCAGAGCAGAGCAGGAAATTTGACTTTGGAGCGGTATCCTGGCAAGAACCACAGACAGGAGTGCAGACGGGCTTCGGGATCCAGGGTGAGATGATCACACGGAGAGGCTGCTGAGGCATCTACTGGGGAACCAGAGAGCAGACCAGAACAAGCGGGACAGGGAAAAAATAAAACCAGGAAAAGAGAATGATGGAGCGCTGTTGAAGCGGGGCTCTGGCTTTAAATAGAAAATGGATTATTACAGAAAAAATGCAAATCACCTGTAGGAGATCTGAATTACACAGTAATCCCTGGAAAACCGTGAGCTCTTGTGAAAATGAGACAGGGCAACCGCTAGGCGAGAGACACCATTCAGGACGTGATCGTAACAGAACTAATACAGAGCGTGATTAGTGAGGAAGGTTGAGCTCTTGTTAGAGAAGCAACCACAACCAAAGGAAGTCTGTAAACTAACGAGACACATCTGTGGGTGTACCTATAAGAGCAGAGCAGGCTGAATACTTTCCTTTTAAGAGAACAAGTTGGGCTGTCTATTCTGAGCTAGCTGCAAGGCTAAGAGAAGGCAACATCAGGTCTCCCATTTAATATGCATCAAAGGAAGCAACACACCCGACACACAGCTGTGAGTGAGTGGGGGAGGGGGGCAGCATCTGTAGATTAATGGTCAAAGCAGTGAGAGAGGGAGAAAACAGGTCCCTTTCTACATGTTTGCAGCAGGCAAGAGATGCTTCTGCTGTTGGTTATTTGGAAGAGAGCATGTCTACATTGAGTGAAAGCAAACTAGTAGATCCCAGCTTTAATGGCCCCACAAGGGGAAAAAGTATGAATGACAATCTTAATAAGTTTTAATGTTTGTAGCATTGTTTGTAGCAGGTTTTAATGTTTGTATCTGAGAAGGGGCTGGTCAACAGCCATAGTTCCAGAGTTTAGAAAATCTGTTCAATTTAAAGAGACAATCTGTTCTAGAGTGAAAACCAGGGCTGTCTCTAGGATATCCACTGTATGAGTTTTGGTGAGAATTAGTGAGTTGAATGTGAATTGGTGTGAGTATCAGAGAGTAGGTGTAGTAGGGGGGGCTCTCCATGGCATCATGAGATATTGGATGGAGAAAAGGGTCTATGTGTCTGCTGACCTCTGGGGGTAGGCATGCCATGGCAACAGTGTGGGGGCACTACCGATGCAGGTTTGTGAGAACAAACTGTGGGGTCAGTGGGGTCTAGGCTTGGGGAGTGTGTGCCAGAATCTGTTACTGTGAGTTTTGAGTAATTCGCAATGACAGAGGCTGGGCATGTAAGAGAGTTGCACCGGAAGCTGTGACTTATGTGAGTGATGTGTGAATGGAAACAGCAAGTAGGGGTACAGTAGAGGGGAATTCACCCTCAAAATATTAAGTATTAATATTAAGTTCTGTCTGGCTGCAGACCTCTGGCAAAAGTGTAAGTTGTGGGTAAAGGCAGTGTTGGCTGGGCACGAGAGAGAGGTGCTCTGGCAGCTTCAAGTGTACAAACTCTCACTGTATGTATTGAGAATTTCAGCTTGAAAGATTTTGTTCCTAAGGTGACGACTGGAGATAAACTGCAGTGTTAACGTTTTCAACCTATCCTACCAGTGTCACACTTTATGGGAGAGAGCAGGGTGTGCAGTCCTGGTCCTGGAGGGCTGGTATGGTTATCCATCCGCCTCAGCACTTAAACAATCTAAACCAGTTGGTTACTGGTTTAACTGGATCTATGGAACAGCTTCTCTAGATTTTGAGATGCTGCTGCTTTACATAGATCTGGAAAACTTGCAGTCACCAGGACTGCAAGTCGCCTTGTAGTGCCAGGACTGGGGGTCGTTGGGGTACAGGGTGAAAGGGTAAAAGTCCATTTTTCAGTTAGTGAATACTGCATAAAGCTGAAAATTTGAAAAGAGACAGCATAGATATTCAGACCTGTTTCAGAGGTCAGAAAAGACAGAAAAGCCCATGCCAGAATTTCATGTCTGTTCTATCATTTTAGAAAGTTTAAAGCTTTAAAAAAGTCCCTTTTTCAACTTTCCAATGACTTTTCCCCTAATTTATAGCATAAGTATTCTGGTCGGTGAAGCTTCCTTAATGGCTGATTGTAAATTTGGTACAAAGTGACAGAATTCTGAAGCCATTCCACAAAATTAGCAGTGAAGGTAAATTAAGTGAGACAGAAAACTTGGGAGATGAAAATGCTACATATATTATTCCTTTCAGTTGCGTACAGTACAGTATATCGTGTTTGATTTAATAAAAAAAACAATAATCCAGTCATTTCTTATCACTCTGTGATATTTACATTTCAGCTAGCTTCAGAGTGTAGCACTTGTGTTGTAGCGCAGTGTTGTTTTTACAGTATGTGGTTGTGACTTACAACATAAATTATTATGTGACTTACAACATAAATTATATATTATTTATTTGGCTGATGCTGTTATCCGAAGTGACCGATAGAGATTAGTATGATCTTTTACACATAGGCATTGGTGCCAATATGTATTGCCCTGGATGTATTCAGAGCACTCTGAATAAAGTGCCTTGTTCAAGGTGTGATGGTACAAGCTGAGGCTTGGTTGTGTTATGACCGCCAGTCATCATATATCTACCTACAAACGAGCTAACATGTTCCAGCAATGGACTAATCAGAAGGAGCACTGCCGCACATGTTAAACCATCACCACCCGCTGTACCGATTTTCACTCATCTCTATTTAAACCCTCAGAACTCTCTACCTTCTGCTCGGTATTGGTTTCTCTCCTGGAGAGCTCCTACTGTACCTCGCTCTTTTGGAAAACCCCTTTGTATGACCTCATTCGGCTTTTTGGACTTTTTTTTGGACTGACCACGAACTCGTCTGATGATTTGGATTGGACACCTGTGTTCCTCCTACTTCCTCCTACTTCAGCACTTGGGTTGCTTATAGTTGAAGCAAATTGGACACTCCTGCCTTAACTGGTTCATTTGATTGTCAGGGTGTACCAGTGAAGGAAATGGATCGTTTATTTTTGATAATGAAGAGAAATGGAGTCTTGGTAGATTTTTCTACCAAGTAGAATCTAAAGAGTTGATCCACAAGAGATGTGGAGGAACTCAAGAAACTGTGATAACAGATACCTCTGTGAGTTACGTCTGGTTTTTGGGACTGGGCAGGCTTCTCCGAAAGAGAACATCACCACAGGCTGGAGGGGTTTTGCATGCTAGACAATGACAGATTACTGTCAGACCACACAAATTTGCACTTGTAATCGTGTGACATTCTGGCTCAGGGCCACAATTTGTAGCTTGGGAGACAGCATTCACTACACAAAGATACAGCAACAGCATCCCTGCCTTGTACTTTTACCCATAACAATACCCTCAACAACTACTACACAGTGCCACCTGTCTTTGGTTATTCTAAATGATAAATAGTACCTTCACTCCTTTCTAGTCTTTATATCAAATCAATTTGAATTCAACCTCCATGAAAAAGCACAGATGTCTTAAATGCTGGGAAGATCTTTTATTACAAAATGAACAACGTGCAGGCAGAAAATGACTAACCTTAGTGCAGCAGAGGCATTCCCTATCTGCTGACAAAAGCCCATGTGGTTATTTGACAGGCATTCCAGTAGCAGCTACCCTCATGCCTACACAGGTACCTGGAAAACCTGCTTTTCCTATGTACTGTACAGTACCTTATGTTTATCATTCTGTTGCGATTTTTGCATTTTTCTTTTTGACAATGAATTTGAAACTGAAATCACAGAAACTTGTCTTCATTGCTCCTCCCTTTCTTATGCTGTTGAGAAACCTATACTTTTTCTAAAATAAACCCTACACATTAAAATTTATAAATACCAACATCCTTCATTAAAAGACAAGAAGGAACTGTAATGATTTTTTTCTGTACTGTAACTTTCATTACTTCCCTGCTTTTTTCCAGCCATGTCATTTATTCTGAGTCATGGCTGATCAGGAAAGACTCAAAAAGATTAAGACAACTAATAGTACTTACTGAGTTATAACAAGTTTATTTAATATACAGTGCATCCAATATAAACTCAACAGAAAATCATGTCTTACTTTGCATTTAATTACATTGGAATGATCAAAACTACTTTTAAAGTGTTATATGATGCCCACTTTCAATGACTGCAGTTCATTTTTTTCCTTTTCTGGTTGTTACAGACTCTCAATGTCTGAACTTGCACATGATTGCTTCCTGCATTTACAGTATGTATGAATCTGCTCTCTATTCACAGTGGTGCACCACAACAAATGTCTTAATTATGTAAGAGAAATAATAAAACTGAAATATACATGAAAATGCCAAACAGAGATGTTTTAGGCTTATTGGACTCAGAAATGTAAGGATATTGCTAAGAGCTCCAGGCATACAGCATGTAATTCCCTACTTAGATAAAACGCTCAATGAAACATTGTTTTACTATACAGCATAGAAAATCTGGTTAAAAATGTAGTCTTGGTTCCTTGAAATAGAAGCGCAGCCAATATATGGATTATCTGTGGGACATGGTATATTAAGTACTACATCATCTCAAGAATCTATAGCTGCAAATGAACAATATGGAGATGCTCAAATGGATCTTTGTCAAGGTATGCAGCACTTTATTAAGGTGTCAAGAAGAAAGGGCGTGCACCCACAAAAAGATGCATCTGCCTAGGTAGAATAAAATTGTGTGCACTGGTGTGACAAGGATCCTCCTATCCTGTATTCAGAGTCAATCACTCTGTCACTCACTCAGTCTGCATGACATCTAACTCTAATTCTAACTGTTGCTCCATTGCTGGTGCCTGTTTATACAGTGGTCTTTCTTTATGTCTGTTCATACCAGAGCCACTCTAGCAGTCCTACCACACCTCAGTCAGTTCCAAGGAGATTGAGTGGTAGATCATCACACCAGCACAGCTGTGGAAGCATTGAGTTGATATAGACAGCAAGAAGTGGGCTTAGGATGCATAGTGGTGCAATAAGAGGCACGGGAGCTCTGAGTATACAGGGACAAAGCACTTGAGAAGTGGAGCATATGGGGGCATAGATAAATGTGGTCAAGGAATGAAGCACATTGGAATTGTGGGTACACTAGGAGAAAGTAGTCCATGCAAGGATGGCCTGAGACATGTGGATCTCGGGGGTACCAGGCAATTGGGGCACTGTTTGCAGAGAAGGACACAGTGACATTTGTTTGCTCTTGTGGATCAAGTCTTCCCTGCTTCCAAGATGGCAATCCAAAGGTGTTTCAAATTTCAAAGGTGCTCTACCAGGAAACAGAGGCAGTTGGAGAAGAAACAAATGCAGAAACATTTACTTTTTAGACCTGAGAGACAGCACTGTGGTGTTGAAGCTGTCTCAAACAGCAGCTCAGGAACAAAAGGGGATTACTGAAATAAACCCTGAAATCCAGGAAGGGTCACAATTCCAGCAACTAAATTCCTTTGGTCTGTGGGATGCACATAAATCTCAAATTCTCAGAGAATGCAGTCCTACTTACAAATCATGAGAATGAAAGGGAAATGTGGGAAATGGAATGGGTATACTTTCAGAGGAGTTGGGGAATATTACACACTCTGCTGTAACCCACAGATGTCTTTGGCAGCTCTAATATAGATGCTCAGATTACCTGTGCTGTGATACCCCTTACTGTGGTATTCACTACTTGAAATTAAAGAGAACTTAAGTTTTAGGTTAGATTTAAGATTTTTTTACAAATATTTTTTTAATCCAGTCATTGAATAATGAATTGTGTTCATATTCTATTTTGCCTACTATATAGTTCTTCTTAAAATGAAATAGAACTTTAACATCTGAGAGGTACTCCTTTTTAATAAAATCCCACGAGTGAGGAGGCAGCACTGGGAAAAATGCTGTTTTTGCAGATGATGTTTAAAAAACAACCAGTGCCTTTCCTGAATTTCAAACTTGTTTCCACAGTTTTCTTGACAGGTAATCCTCAAAGTAAATTGAAATGAACCATATCTACAGTATCTTTTCAGCTGATAGGAGCCTACTTTAAGCAAAGGGCATCATTTTCTCCTCATTCGCATATAAATAAAAGCAGAAGATTTAATTCACTCACATCACTTCTTTACCACTGGCAGTTGTTTGTTGGGAACTGAATATCAATTTTGTATTTTTTTTTTCGATTTGCGTTTTGCATTACAATGAAATAATGAGTTGGTTTCAATTCACAAGTTAACAATAATTGATTTAGAGTCGCCCTCTTATTAGGAATTTTTAATTTTGATTTCAAGGATCAAAACAAGAACAAAAATATTCTCTGCATTTGTGATACACTCAGTTTGTTTCTGTGATTTTACTAGTGTCACTGTATGACACTAGCTGGCTGAACACAAATCTCGTGGCTCCTGGAAAGGCTTATACTCTGCATCTTACTCATTCTCCACTTGTGTACTCTAGGGCTTTGCCCTGGGCCCTTACTGTTATCTCTCTAGAGTCACAACCTGGTACTCTCGTCTGGCACTTTGAATTTGTTATGCTTTTTTATTTCCTCTAATATTTGTGTCTCCTAAACTCCCAGTCCCTGTCTTGTTGCCATCTCCTACTGAATGCACTCCCAGCATGTGTAACGAACAGTTCTTTCTGACCCTATGCGGATGACATGATCCAGGGAAAAGTGAGGAAACACTAGGAAAAAGATCATGCAGGAATACGGGGATGAAAACGGGGGGGGCGTGTCCAAAGTGCGCAGGTGTCCAGGGGAGTGAGTCCGGGGCAAACAATCCAAAAGTAATCCAAAAACACAAGAATATGTCCATGGCCAGGTGATCCATCCAACAAGGGATTAAAAAACATGAACCGGGTTGGAAGCAGCGGAAGGGGAACAGGAACAGAGATTATAACCTTAATGGGACCAGGCGCTTCCGGGTCCCAGACTCGCACGATACGGAGCTCAGATGCAGAGCCTGGATGAACGTCAGCGCCTGGCTTTTAAGGTGGTTTGGGAACAGGGGACAGGTGCACATAATCAAGTCTGAAGTGAAAGGGCCGGAGCACCCTTAAGGAGGAGGGACTATAATCGTGACAGCATATTAAACCTACGCCTCGGAATCTGATTTATCATACACAGCTTCTTGTGTAGGCCATGGTACTTTCCCACTTAAACGTTTACAATTCCCTCTTGGAAGGACTCTTTAGAATACTTTTGTTGTATTTTCTTTTCTCCCTTTCTTTTCCTTGCTTGTCTAATGCTACCTTATTCACTCCAGTCATACCACTCGCTTTGTATTTTTGCAACCATCAGATTAAAAACTCTAGTCCTTTTCTACTTCTGTCTCAGCCACTCTGTACCCATCTACTTCAGTCTCTTATATCGCTCTACACCCCTTTAGTGAAACTTGAGAAGCTGTAGAAAAGCAAACAAGTCACATGGAGGTTCATGGAGCTATATGTTTTCAAATCATGAACCAGTATGCCTACAGTATGTGATTTGTGCATAACTCCATACTTTAGATTAAGATGATAAAACCAATCGTGATTTGTATGCTATGCTTGATCAAATTTTGTTTTGGAGTACTGAAGAAGCTGACAGAGATACCTACTTCTGGAACGGAACAACTGGAAAGGAAAGATCTGAAAACATCATGTCCTATGGAATTGTTCCTATCAAACAGACAGAGCATGACACCAGCACCTTGTTTCATCAGAAAAAATGTTCTGGCAATAGCCATGTTGCAAACATCAACTGCTGATCGACTATTTTATTGTCCAGAATCAAAAATTGGTCCCCTTGAAACCTAGACAGTGCAAAATTCTCCTGCAGTGGAAGATCCAGTCTTTTGGCATAGCAGAGTCAGTGTAGTATGTAGGTGTCTGCTCTGCCCATGCCAGGATTCAATCATAGTTGCGAGTCAGGCTCAGAGCACAGAAGTAGTGCTGCTTTTAGAATTCCCCTGGGCTGAGGCTGAAGTTAGAACCTTTCAGAATTTTTATACCCTATTCAAGACTAAAGAGAACCAGTAATACTTGTCAAATGATGATGTTTCATCATTTCACCAAACTGTTTCATGCTTTTTGAACAAAAGCTGTTAATACTAGGATTAAATCATAATGTGAGCTCACAGGCCAACTGTAAATATCAAACTTGGATTAGAAGTTTAGAGGCTGCAATTGGCAAGTCAGAGAAACTGTTGACATGCTTTGAGATGGAAATAAAAGGAGTCTGAGAAATAAAACACAGAAATTGAAGAGTTAACACAAATAACGCTCTGAACCGACCTTGAAAGGCAAGTGAAAGTTTCCTTTTATTTTCTAGCATACATAATTGACCTATTAAGCAAAATCGGTTATACAGTATACTGTAGTTTGTTTTTTGTTTTTCTGACCCACACGCTCCTCAGCCTCCACATTTTCATTAACTCACCTTTCTAGAGATGCTATGATTTCACTGAGCCTTCTTTAGTATTCTTTCCCTTTAGTGAAGATGAACACCTCTTGGCGAGTTGATATTCTCATCTTGCTTACAGAAATTCAATTAAGGCTGATATACTAGTCAGATGCAAGAAATCAGACGCAAGGTCAATAAATCAGCCTGTCCCATCTGAGTTCTAAGCAACTACTTAATATGAGCACAGAATAAAAACTGCCATCGTATGATATCTAGGGTGGAATAATACTTCTAAATATATTCCTGAAATAACGCCACAATGAACCAAGCTGCCTTTTATTTTCATTATCTTTGCAGATTGCACTGTATTTTGCATTTCAAACAATTTACTTTTTCAGTTTTGGCATATGATATTCAGTCTTGTTGATAGTAAAAAGTCAGGCTTATTTATATGTGGATTTATTTAATTTTTTATGAAGACCGGTTCAAAATAAACGTTTAATATTTATTTATTTTTCAATACATGGCAAATGTTCACTCTTTTTTGTTTGATTTAAATTAAAGGAATAATTTATTTTTGGTAAGAGTAGAAGTCTATTTTTTGTTTTTTTCTAAATAGTTTAAATCAATTCACCTTCCTTTACTTTGTGTGTGCTGCAAATCAGTTGGCAGGAAGTGCTATTTTGGTCTTGCCTCCTGGGAACCTGAAGACAAACACATACAAACAATTTATTTCTTAATGTGTGTGAACTTCCCATTGTGTCTCACTATATTATATTTACTATCTTTTTTTTAAATTTCCCCAAATTGTCGCCACACTCTGATAGTACTTTTAACAAATGTCACCATCTTGTAGTGTGGCCTTGACAGATCAAGAAGAACATTACGTCATCCCTTCAGTTAAAAAAGTTGATGATAATATTATCTTATAGTGCTGTTTCTCATCAGCAGAGACAGTGAGGCTTGTCATAACGGAGGGGGGAAGGATGGAGGAGCAAAATACAAACAAATCTTAGAGAAAAACCTGCTTTGATGTGCTAAAGATGTAAAATTGGGATGAAAAATCATTTTTCAGCAGGAAAATGACTTAATGTACGAATCCAAACTACAAATGAGTAGCTTAACAAAAACAAACATAATTGATTGGCCCAGTCAAACACTTAACCTGAATCTGATACAAAAGTGGAAAGTCTTGAAAGCACTGAGCTTGAGCAATTGACAGACTTGAAAATGGGCAGAAATTGCACCATCCCAGAGCTATAAGTTGCTAGGGGCTCATAGCTGTAATTGTAACTGCTGTCTTATATTACAGCAAATCAGAGAAATCGAAAACGTATGCAATTAAAATGATTTAAGTTTTTTATGTTTCTCTACACTTTACATGTTTTGCTGACATTTAATATCTTTCAGCCGGTTTGAACATTTGAGATTTAATTAAAAATAATATATATTATAAAATGTGTATACATAGTTTTTAAACAAACTACTGTAAGAAATCATTGAAAGGAGGTGAATATTTTTACAAGATATTGTCTGTACAATCTCAGAGTATACAACATTACTAAGGTTAGAGAATTGAACTTTTTCAGTATGAGCCGCAAAGTATAAGGAAAGGTTAAGTCCATGCTCAAAAGTAAAAGGGGAGGGCATCACACAATATTTAAGCTTTGGAGCCTTCCTTGGGTGTGTAGAGATCAGGGAAAGATAGTAGTGATCTGGGGGAAAGAGGTGGAATTGGAAAACAAATGAAGGGAAAGGTGAGAATGGGGACAGGTGAAAGGGATTTAATGTTCACTGCTGTCTGAGGTGCTGTGTGGCTTTATTCTAGGACTTGCCTGAGAGATAGTGATTGAATCCCAGCAGGATACTGTTGTACAAATCACACATACCTGGATTTAAAGTCTTTAGTGAAAGAAGAGAGGCAGCAGAGAGGAGACAACCAGTGCAGAAAATACTCTCTACCTAGATAGTACCTGAAGGCCATGATCAATATGTGATTTTATTCATTCTCCAAATTCAGACATGACAGAAATAATAATAACCCAAATTAAAGCACGTTTTTTCAGACATGGGTACATTAAAATTTATGGGGCCTCACGGCAATTACGGAGATAATAAAGAGGCTATAAAATTGAATCCTTAAATAAGGATCTTAATTAATGTAAATCAGTGGGAGAATTTGGAAGCCTGGAAAATTATGGTTTTGGAGTGGACAGTTACTTTTGAAAGCTTTGAGAAGCAAAGCATTCTGCAGTGTTCCTTCAGGCCTACACAATAATACAGAATTTACTGTTAAAGCTTCCTTGTTGCTGAATCAAATTAAGTAATGGGAGCATGTTTAGATACAGTAACTTGTTTTGAACCCTTCCAGTTCACTTACATCAGAACTAATTTACATTTCACAAACAAGAAAGAAGTGTTGGGGACTTTTGGAAAAACGTAGGAAGACAAATTTTTCTAAAACAAAAAAGATGTTCATGTACAGTACTGAAATATTGAAATGACTAAAATATTATATAGAATAGCGTGAAACAGCCAGAGGAGAGGTACCATAGAAGTGATATTTGTATAGACAGACCTGGGGAAAACAAACACAAGGAAAAACATAGCTATAACGTAAAAAACAATTGACCTTATTTTTATGCAGTGCAATTCTACTGCCCTCCAAAAGAAAACAAAACAAGATCTATCCAAGTTATACCAGCTCTATTATCCTCTTCATCATCAACCTGCTTACCAGCTCCAAGATTTAGATAATACTAAAAAAAATAGTAAAACTATAATACCATAAAAAATCTTTCATAATTATACCCAAAATGTGTCTACAGGTTTGTTGGTTAGTTGTTTCCTTCTCCCACTGGCGCAGTGCATGTCAGAGGCTCTGATTCCTGGTTTTTAAATGTCCTCCAACCAGCTGTCTTCACTGGTCAGTGATCAGGTGACCGAGGATGGCAGATCATTCCTTGCAGCTTTCTGAGGAATGTACTGTAGTAATATGTAATAGAAATGTAGGAATGTAGGAATAAGAATCTCATCTTGACTAAACTTACTTAACGTACGTATACTGCCTCCCTCATGATGGAGGCCATTAGCTGACTAAAGATCAGTCATTCCACAGCCATCTTTCCCCATAGGATAAAATGGGATGGTGTGTGGGACAAACAGCTACATACAATATACCTACTCTATGATGACTAGCTGTGGTTAGTAAAAAAAGGACTGTCAGAAAATTCAATTAACATTTGAGTTGAGTTACATATTTTTGGAAGAATAAAAGAAAGCTTTTGAAAAATTTGGAAAAATAGAAAACATTTTGCACTCACCTTTGTTTGTTGTCCTATTGTTGCAGTTAAAATAAGATTTCCCACAAGAGAACACAAGAGAAAGTACTGTAAAACTTCTTTCTCCTAGGCCACGCACCCTAACAAAAACCTTCTTAACACATCAATTTCCCTTCGGGATCAATAAAGTCTTATCTATCTTCTTAGCAGCTCTTATTATTCCATCTTCTGGGGTGCTGGGGACATGAGTGGAAGTAGCCATTTCACTCTGTCACTTTTCTAGAACTTAGGAGAAGGATCTTTGAAGATTTTGAATAAAATCCCTTCATCAGCTGCTATATTCATAATTTGATAAGAACCAGTTACTCCAGCCGACATATAACTAATTATTAATAAAAGCAGTTCATATTTAAATAACTTGTAGGCAGCAAGGAGGAAAAAGCTCTGTCATTTGAAATGTTAAAATACTCAAGAGCCAAGGGCTTTCCTCCAGCATTGCATTTTCTTCTGAAAATCCTCCTTTTTCACCTCAAGAAAGGCTGTAGCCTACTGTATGTGGCAGAGCTGAAGTGTATCTGCATGGATAGATGGATGTGTACTGTATGTCAGGTTTGCAGTGGTCTTTGATAACAACTGGGTCTTCAGAGCAATCAGGATCTCTGCATCATTGATATCTCCAGTGAAAGTAGTCATCAGGTATTGTATAACAGTGCTTCCCAAAACGAAAAACCACTTTTATTTATGTGTTGATGTTATTCAAAATTACGTATTTTTCCTAAATGTTCTACTAAACATTCCCTGTAAAATACCACATTCTGAGCCTAGTAGAAACGAGGAGAATGTGTTACTGTGACAGAAAAAAGAACAGAATCTATTGAATTTGAGTGGTTCTCAGTGATAGGCAAACAATTGGAGACAAACTTTCAGTGCATTTGAAACTCAGAACCCGTGTTCCTTTTTTCACAAAAGATTGCAGGAGTCTAGAACAAGTGGGGCCTCTTTCAGGACACATCAAGATAAAATCCTTTAATCACTTAGGTACTAACAACCAATGAGCTAGATCGGACAAACAGGCTTCTCCTGTTGGCAACCTTTCTTACTTTAAAATGTTCTCAAGAGGCCAGTGTAGCATAATCTACACATTTATAATATGTCTCAGTTAAATGGCACCTACAGACTGTAAACCCCACAGTGAATTGCCTTCTGATCATCATCTTTTGGGGTTCATTTCACAATATTAATAGGGAACACACAAACTCTAGCAAGATGCTATAAAGACTGATATGCAATTCAAGGCCAGGGATCTTTTGGCACACTTCTGCTGAAATCAATAAACTAGCCCTTGCAGTAACACTGCTATTGATCTAATGGAAGAATCAGGATTAGGAATTTACGTGGGTGAAGGTGAACATTTACCTTTTTTGCTGTACTGTACTGGAACTCTCCCTCTTCAAAATTTAGGAGGAAGAGCACACAAACATAACTACTTCTCTAGTGTACATTTTAATTGATTCAATTTATTGTCCTCAGATTTAGATAATAGATGTAAATCATAGGATTTTCTCTCTCCGCAAACACAAAACATTTTACAGGCAGCATATGGTTGTACAGTATTACTTGAACCAGTGCTGAAAACACTCTAACAGATTGTTGTACCTGACGGCCCAAGTAACACTTGTCTCTTAATTTGACATCATTTGTAATTCTATGTCTGTGTATAAGAATATTTTGTAAATATATTGTTGTATAATGTTCTTTAAATATATAAAAATGTACACACTAAAAATAATTGTTGATCATTACATATTCATCTGTTTGCAGCTAATGGCTTTGTTTATTCATTAAAGTTAGTCAGATACAGTAAGGTGACTTTAAGCACACACCATCACAAATTATTTTTTAATTCACACTGATGCTAATTAGTCAGAATGAAATGAAAACCATCTCACTTTTCCCAGAAGGGCACTGCTGACTGTGATCACCAGCTGGCCATCTGCAATTGTATATTCTTACTGTTAAAAAGGCACAGCCAAATTAGAGTTTAAAGGATGTTTTTGGAGTATGAGTAAAAAATGATGAATTAATTAGATGGGCCATTTGTGAACAGGAAAATTTGTTTTCCTCACAGTTAAACTATATGGTGTCCTACAGTATATAACTATCCAGTCAATATACTGAATTGTTTATTCAGATAGTTCACAAAACATTTAAGAAATTAAGGTGCACGTAAAAAAAAGGTAGCTTTAACACATGCATAATGAATATTAATGATTTTGGTTAGCACTGATAAATAAAGCAGATCTCACGCTTTAAAAAAAATATTGGCCTAAGGCTAACAATCTGTTCCACTTAGGGATCTTTTTGTGCTCTAATAATTGATCATTTTCAGAACTGAATCACCTCAGGGGTGAAGTCATACTTTAATTTTGAATTCAAATGGGGGATTAAATGGGGGATGGAGAGTCATTTGTGTGAAACAGACTGTACACACAAGATGGCTTGACTAGCTGTGCTAGAGATTGTATTTGTATGCTTAAGTTTCGCAATCCTGTTTTGTAGCCTCTCCCCTCTTCTCTAATTCTGATTCATTCAGCTCACTGTCATGTATTTCAATATCTGTTTTACTTCATGTTGTTAGTCATTTCAGTCTGGAGACTTGTGAATAAGTGTTTATTGAATACTGGCAGGTGATATAACGACAGCATCTCTGGTATTTGGACTCCTTTTGTGATTCCCATGATCTCTAAGAAACTCAGTGCTTCACTTACCTGACTAGAGGTCATCTCTGGACAGTAGGGCATTAGATGTTTTTTAATTGTTTATCAAATAGATGCAAGATACTCCTTTTAAAGTTCAGGCTATCAATGAATGTTTTTGTGGCACAAACTTGTTAGAGTATTCTACATTGCATCTAACAGGCATAAAAGAATCCCCCAGGTATGCCCCCAGGACCTGCATATGTCTTAATTTATTGAGTGTTGCATTTCTATTGCGTTGTATAAATCAATGTGAATCTTAAGACACACATTCAAGTACTGGTTTGTTCATAAACATGGTAATAAAGTGGTAGGAAGGGCTCAGGAAATGCTATGAATGCTTTGAGAACAGGGTATTCTAAAGCTGTGGGTTAGCAGATTCAACAGAGAAGGCACCTAAATTCTGCAACAGTTCTGTTTTGGGGACAGAAGTGGTTTAAAAAAATACCAACATTTCACCTTGGACGGCTAATAGTAAATTTGCTCCACATGTTTTAAAAGTCTCGTCTCAGCAATGATGGTGATTTTCAGAGGTTTTTAGCAAGTATGATGTGGTCCAGCTAGTATGTAAACGAATCACAAATATACAGATGGAATGGATGAAGATTACAGTACCTATCATAACTGAAGTATAAAGAAGTGCATTCTGTTTTCCTGTCCCAGAAAACATCTTCTCTTTCCTTATTATTTTTTTCGAATACTCTTGATATCTCCTTTTGGTAAAGACGAAAGAAATCCCATCTCCAAAATACGTGTGAGGTGGAAATGCCATTGAGAATAAAAATCAGTAAAATAGTAAAATAAATTGAGTAAAATAGAATAAAATTAATTGAAAATACAAAGGCTTGTTCTGAGGATCTATACTTTTATGGTTACAGAGCCATGTCCCTATGCATAATATTGTGTTCTAAGGACCTATAACCTTGATACGCTTGTGTACATTGATTTTGTAGTGTGGTCAGGACTGAAGTGAAAACAATTCACAAAACGGTACTAAAAACGGTCTAATAAATCCAGCTCCGCAACTTCAAAAATGAAGTACCATTCTATACTCAGCACTTAGTTTCTGTCATACTGGGCACCCACAATACATAGCCAATTGGGATAGAAGATACAATGCCAACAACTTTATTTTTGTGAAAAAATATTTATTAGTTTTAACTATCTTAAAAAAAAAAAACAGAAAAAAAGAATATACATAACAATACCTCCACCCCCTGCCTCTGTTACTGGTGCTTGCCCTCTTTATGACAAAATTAAAGAGGTGCAATGCAAGCACCCAGCAATAAGTGTCACGGACGTTCAAAGGGACTAACCGTGGGGAGCAGGAGAGCAGAAAAAGACCCATATGCGTAGCGGCGAGACGGGAAAAAGGCCTGGGCTCATTAGTGCAAAGAGTTCGGGAATGCCGTATAGAAACCTATGCCCTCAGGGAGCGGACGTGGGGCGCCCTGGTGCTAGGCGGGTCTCAGGACATCCGAACATCAATGCTGAGCGAGGACAGAGTGCAAGACCCGGAAATATATAGCCCAAGGGAAAGAGAGGGACAGGAAGGACAGCAGACCGGAAACTAGGGACAGGACAGAGAAGGAGCGCCCTCTGGCTGCAGAGGGCGTGACAATAAGGCTCTGACTGTGTCTGCAGCATCACTACAAGACTTAATTTATGACAATCCCAAGGTTACAAATGTACTGTATACTGTGATGTTTTATTTCTTCTCAAGCTTTAAATATGAATTTATATTTCTTATTCCTGATTCGTCAGTATTCTGACCAACTTTGCTTCTCAGTGTTGCCATTTTTTAAGCTACAGAAATATGAACTGTACAGCAAATACAAGCTTTACAGTAGTGATTTGTTATTACTCTGATTTCCTTCAGGCACCAATTCTGAGAACATTTGGTAACCATGAAATTAATTAGAATGCTATGAAAGTGCATTTTGGGAAGGCAGGACACACCCAGAACAGGACGCCAGTCCATTGTATGGCAAACACGGACACAAATGTGTCACGATCGTAAACCCCTCCTCTTAAGGGCGCTCCAGCCCTTCCTTGTTTTTACTCATCCCTTGCACATGTTCCCTGTTCCAGCCGCTTTTTTCAGTTTCCCTTAAAAGCCAGACGCTGGCTCTGTTCCAGGCTCTGTATTGGTTTTTGCACCAGGCGAGTCCGGGACTTGGAAGCGCCCAGTCCCGTCAAGGTTTTAGTTTCTGTTCCTGTTCCCGTTCCCGTGCCGGTTCCGACCCGGTTCTTGTTTTTATCTTGTCTGTCTTGGATGGATCGTCTGGCTTTGGACTTTTGCCCCGTTTTGGATTCCCCTTTTGGACTCAGCTCCAGACTGTTTGCCCCAGCCACACCTTGTCACGCCCTATGCAGCCAGAGGGCACTCTTTCTCTGTCCTGTCTCTCGTTTCTGGTGCTTTGCTGTCCTTCCGGTGTTTCTCTCTCTCTGGGGCTATATAATTCTGGGTCTTTCATTTGCCTTTGCTCAGCATTGACGTTTGGATGTCCTGAGACCCGCCTAGCACCAGGTCGCCCCACGTCCGCTACCTGAGGGCATAGGTCTCTATATGGCATTTCCTGAACAGCTGAGCCCCGGCTAACCCCCGTCTCGCCGCTACGCATAGGGTTTTTTTCGCTCTCCTGCCATTCCATGGTTCGTCCTTTCCGACATCCGTGACACACCTCCCCCGACCACCAGCAAACCATGGACACGCCCCCCCGTTTTGATTCCCGACTCCGGCATGCTGTTTTCCCCGTGTTTCCTCACTCTACCCCAGATTGTGTTGTCTGCATAGGGTCCGGAAAGAATGCTTCTCTGACAAAATGTGCATACATTCACACCCAGAGCCAATTTTCTAACCCAACCGGTATGTCTTTAGAGTGTGAGAGTAAACCAGTGCATCCAGAGGAAACCTATATGAACACAAGAAGACCATACAAACTTCACACAGCATCCCAGGAATTGAACCTACAGTGTAGGACCCCAGTGTTGCGAGACAGGAATTCTAACCTATGCATGACCATGTGCCTTAAAACAACTTTTAAAGTTGTTTTTAAAAAAAAAACATTTGATGGATTTCATCATGTGAAAGAAAGGATTGTGATACTTTGCAACCTTGCTAACCTACAGTATACTGTATTTATCACAGAGTTACGTATTCACTAATTGCAGTGTTCCTAACCACTTGTATGTTTAAAAACCTAATTTGTTGAAATGATAGCAAATTAGACACAGTAAAATGTAACAGTAACAAATTGCTGTATCGTTTAATAATAGCATGGGGTCATGTAGCTTTAAATGAACAAAAGGTAGCAAAGTTTGTAGCAACTAACATGTACCAGAGTACTGTATATGCAGTCATCTCAACCACCTGTTAGCCATCTAACACAATATAACTACAGTACCTACAGTATGTTTTTGCTTTTTATTCAAACAAGTCCAGGGGTTCTCCCTTTCCATATATTCAGTATATTCTCTTACTACTGTATTAATTAATGAAATTCCTTTATCACACAAGCATGTTGTTAAGATGGTAAAGGCATTTCAAAACAAGGGCATGATAAAATATTAAAAGCACTGAAAACAATGCTGGAAGGGTAAAATCAGAATGTTATCCCTTGACAATTTTTCACAAGGGAATGTTGAATCAGTTGTGTAATCTAGGCTCTCTAGTGCATTTTAAGTATTTTTTAATGTTTAATGCTTGCAATAAGATCCACAGAGATAAAAGCCATGTATTGAGAGCAGCACATTGATGTTCATAACATACGAATATGAGGAAGTGAAAGGTTAGTATTTTTCTCCCAGTTCTCTTTACTTACCCCAGGCTAATATAAAATATATATGACTGTAGTTCCATAGGCCACAGCTGCAATCTTTTTTCACTGGGTGATCTTTCTGTACAGCCAAGAGTGTCCTCAAGAGTTCTTTGGTTTTCAGCTATTGACAACACAACCAACCTAGTTCATTAAATGATAAATATACATTCTAGCTAAGCCAAATGGCACATAATTGTAATAATAAATCTAAATGTTGATTTGAAAGACAGATTGTGTCACGCCCTCTGCAGCCAGAGGGCGCTCCTTCTCTGTCCTATCTCTCATTTCCGGTTCTTTGCTGTCCTTCCAGTGTTTCTCTCTCTCTGGGGCTATATATTTCCGGGTCTTTCATTCTGCCTTCGCTCAGCATTGACGTTCAGGTCTCCTGAGACCCACCTAGCACCAGGTCGCCTCACGTCCGCTACCTGAGGGCATAGGTTTCTAAACGGCATTTCCTGAACAGCTGAGCCCGGGCTAACCCCCGTCTCGCTGCTACGCATAGGGTCTTTTCGCTCGCCTGCCATTCCACGGGTCTTCCTTTCCGACATCTGTGACAGAATACTGAGCCATTTTTCGACCCCGCAAGTGGTGCCTTTTATTTTTCCACAGCTTTTTTCTTTTACTCTGGGCTTTTTTTTCAGTTCCTCTATTCTAATCACTGGATATCACTCCGATGTTCCGTGTCTGTGAGCGGGTCCTGTGCCTGGCTCTCCTCGGGTAAGATCTCTCCGATATCAGTGATTGAATGTTGAGCTGGCTCTCCGATCCTAATTGCTGGATATCACTCCGGTCATCCGGGTCTGTGAGAGGGTCCTGTGCCTGGCTTTCCTCGGGTTGTCCACTCCGATATCAGCATTAGTTTGGTGAGCTTTCTGCCATTCCTCCATTCTTTTCGCTGGATATCTCTCTGGGCATCTGTGTCTGTGAGTGGACTACGGTCTGGCTTTCCTTGGGTTGTCCACTCCGATATCAGCGTTAGAATGTGAACGTGCCTATTGCCCAGTCTGCTGTATTTTTCCCTGTGGTTTTTGTTTTTTATTCTTGTTTTTGCCTGTTGTTTAGATTTTTCTCTTCCTAGTTTCCCCTCCTTTTTGGTCCTCCCTGCTCCCTGTGTCTCGGAACTTTTGGTTCCTCTCATTTCCGGTTCTTTGCCGTCCTTCCGGTGTTTCTCTCTCTCTCTGTGGCTATATATTTCCGGGTCTTTCATTCTACCTTCGCTCAGCATTGACGTTCGGATGTCCTGAGACCCGCCTAGCACCAAGTCGCCCCACGTCCGCTACCTGAGGGCATAGGTTTCTATACGGCATTTCCTGAACAGCTGAGCCCGGGCTTAGCCCCGTCTCGCCGCTACGCATAGGGTCTTTTCGCTCGCCTGCCATTCCACGGGTCTTCCTTTCCGACATCTGTGACAGAATACTGAGCCATTTTTCGACCCCGCAAGTGGTGCCTTTTATTTTTCCACAGCTTTTTTCTTTTACTCTGGGCTTTTTTTTCAGTTCCTCTATTCTAATCACTGGATATCACTCCGATGTTCCGTGTCTGTGAGCGGGTCCTGTGCCTGGCTCTCCTCGGGTAAGATCTCTCCGATATCAGTGATTGAATGTTGAGCTGGCTCTCCGATCCTAATTGCTGGATATCACTCCGGTCATCCGGGTCTGTGAGAGGGTCCTGTGCCTGGCTTTCCTCGGGTTGTCCACTCCGATATCAGCATTAGTTTGGTGAGCTTTCTGCCATTCCTCCATTCTTTTCGCTGGATATCTCTCTGGGCATCTGTGTCTGTGAGTGGACTACGGTCTGGCTTTCCTTGGGTTGTCCACTCCGATATCAGCGTTAGAATGTGAACGTGCCTATTGCCCAGTCTGCTGTATTTTTCCCTGTGGTTTTTGTTTTTTATTCTTGTTTTTGCCTGTTGTTTAGATTTTTCTCTTCCTAGTTTCCCCTCCTTTTTGGTCCTCCCTGCTCCCTGTGTCTCGGAACTTTTGGTTCCTCTCATTTCCGGTTCTTTGCCGTCCTTCCGGTGTTTCTCTCTCTCTCTGTGGCTATATATTTCCGGGTCTTTCATTCTACCTTCGCTCAGCATTGACGTTCGGATGTCCTGAGACCCGCCTAGCACCAAGTCGCCCCACGTCCGCTACCTGAGGGCATAGGTTTCTATACGGCATTTCCTGAACAGCTGAGCCCGGGCTTAGCCCCGTCTCGCCGCTACGCATAGGGTCTTTTCGCTCGCCTGCCATTCCACGGGTCTTCCTTTCCGACATCTGTGACAGAATACTGAGCCATTTTTCGACCCCGCAAGTGGTGCCTTTTATTTTTCCACAGCTTTTTTCTTTTACTCTGGGCTTTTTTTTCAGTTCCTCTATTCTAATCACTGGATATCACTCCGATGTTCCGTGTCTGTGAGCGGGTCCTGTGCCTGGCTCTCCTCGGGTAAGATCTCTCCGATATCAGTGATTGAATGTTGAGCTGGCTCTCCGATCCTAATTGCTGGATATCACTCCGGTCATCCGGGTCTGTGAGAGGGTCCTGTGCCTGGCTTTCCTCGGGTTGTCCACTCCGATATCAGCATTAGTTTGGTGAGCTTTCTGCCATTCCTCCATTCTTTTCGCTGGATATCTCTCTGGGCATCTGTGTCTGTGAGTGGACTACGGTCTGGCTTTCCTTGGGTTGTCCACTCCGATATCAGCGTTAGAATGTGAACGTGCCTATTGCCCAGTCTGCTGTATTTTTCCCTGTGGTTTTTGTTTTTTATTCTTGTTTTTGCCTGTTGTTTAGATTTTTCTCTTCCTAGTTTCCCCTCCTTTTTGGTCCTCCCTGCTCCCTGTGTCTCGGAACTTTTGGTTCCTCTCATTTCCGGTTCTTTGCCGTCCTTCCGGTGTTTCTCTCTCTCTCTGTGGCTATATATTTCCGGGTCTTTCATTCTACCTTCGCTCAGCATTGACGTTCGGATGTCCTGAGACCCGCCTAGCACCAAGTCGCCCCACGTCCGCTACCTGAGGGCATAGGTTTCTATACGGCATTTCCTGAACAGCTGAGCCCGGGCTTAGCCCCGTCTCGCCGCTACGCATAGGGTCTTTTTGCTCTCCTGCCATTCCACGGTTCGTCCTTTCTGACATCCATGACAGATTGAAAGAGAGGCAGACTTGAGTGCCAAGCACAGAAAGTTTTGTCTTTAGTCCTTTTCCTAGAAACAATAAATGCACAAACCTTCACCTGTGAAGTTGTAAGACGCTATGATGAGATTCTCAAATCGTACTTGCAATTTAACCTCTACTGGGACATTTTCTATTCAGCAAAGTTGCATGTTGTAATATATTGTATATATACTGTATGGTAGTTTTTATTTGCATACAATAAGCATTTTCTGAAGATCATGTTAAGGAATCAAATGTAAAACTTACAACATGCATAAGAATATTGATGCAACCGTATTGCTTTTTTTTTAAAGTGAGTTTATTTAGTCTTTTTTATCTCCTACTTTCAGGAACTCATTAGAATGAAATATTTGAAGGTGAGGTATCTCTTACAGAGTATTCTCAGGGTTTAATCAAGTGTCAATGGGGACATTCAGGTACATTTGGGTACATTGGATAATTGAGTACATTTAGGTATATTGGGGTACATTCATATACATTTAGATACACTTGGTTCTTTTGGGTACATTAGGTACATTCAGGTACATTCGGTACTTTTGTGTACATTGGTTACGTTGGGATACATTCAGATACACTTGGGTACATTGTGGTACATTTGGGTCTATTGGGTACATTCAGATACATTTGGGTACATTTGATACATTGGATACCTTCAGGTACATTTGGGCAGGGCAGGGAATCAGGAACAGAAGGTTAAAACCATAATGGAGCCAGATACAGCAGGACCCCGGGCTCTCACGAAGCGGAATTCAATGAGGAACCAGGAGTGACGTCTGCGTCTGGCTTTTAAGGTAAAACGGAAATAAGAAAGGTGCAAGTAATGGGGCAGAACAAGGAAGGGCTGGAGCGCCCTTAAGAGGAGGAGTAGCACTCGTGACAGTGACCCACCAGTTGAAGCCAAATCATTCAGACAGGCTAAATCCTCCTTAGTGCCCAAAGCGTTCACCAGGGGAGCACATTTTTAGATGTCTCTATACACTGCAAGGATTTTGGAGTTAGTGTAACACTTTTGTCTTACCAACCTTTTTGTGTAAAAAAATGGTTTTGATTGTTCAAATCCTACATGTTCAAAGCACTGCTTTAATTTGGAATATTAAACCTAATAATAGAGTAAGATGTGCAATTCTGTCCTCTGGGGTCAGCTGAAATATGTCTTGTGTTGTCAGGTGGTTGTGTTGTTGTGTTGTTGTGTTTGTTGCTGGGTAATTAGGCTTATAAAAGAGCTGTGGACATTCCTATCAACTTGTTTTAATTTGACTTCACCATTTACAGTGTCTCTTCAATGGTCAAAATGCAAACCCTACAACGTTCTGTTAAACAAAACATTTACCCTATTCCTACGAGTTTCGTAAGCTCAATTGGTCACAAACTTTATGTGGTTATTGCCTCAATGGGATATGCAAACATACTGACTTTTACACTCTACAATTTATTGGTCCTAATACTTATGCTCACTTAAAATGACTGGGTTCAAAACAATTTATGCTTTTGACAAACTTTGACTTCACTGTCACATAACTTTTGAAGGGCATTGTATAATACCAACGGAAGTGGAATGCATAAATTTTTTGCTGCTTCAGCGAAGTATTGTAATGAATACTGAGGGCAATTTTCACGCTGATTGTAATGTGGTTACAAACCTCCTTGACTGAGATAGTTAAGGTTCTTGGGAAGGAAGGGATTTATCACACCTTTCAACTTAATATGGCCAGCCCATACTTTTACAGATTTTTTTTTCTGATCATGACAGAAGACTTCAGTTCAACAGATTAAGCAACTTTTAATCTTTGTCAGGAGTTTGACCAATAAGTAAAGTTGAAAGCCCTATAGATCTATACAGTTTAAGTTAATGTAAGTTTTTTAAAATTTATTTAACTGTATCTGCAACATGATCATTACAGATTTATTGGAGAGTGTATTATGGAACATGCCAGATTGATGTTTACCTAAGATTTTACATTATTTGCTTTAAGTAAAAAAAAATTACTATTGCAATCTACTTTGTATTGCAATCTATATCTTTTATTGATTTAGCAATCACCTTTAGCCTCTTTTCCATATTGTAATTTATATTTTCAGTCTTTCATAGTAAAGGCACTAATTGTTCATTGAAAATGCGTTCATTGTATTGTTCATAGCAGACTTCAAGTCTAACATTTTTTTAAATGACATACTGATTTTTTAGGTGGCATGGTGATGTAGCAGCTGACACCCCTGCCTCATACAGTAGCTCAGAGTTCTCGGGTTTTGGGTTTGATTCCTGTTTCTCCTGTGGTCATTTTCCAGACACTCCGGTTTCTTCTCCCAGTCAAAAGACATGCTGTCTAGGTTAATTGTTGTCTTTAAACTGTCATCAGTGTGTGTGTCCTGTAGTTCTGTAGGCCTTTTAATTACATGTAGTTAGCCAAACTAGGGATGATTAATGTAATTATTAGTTAATTGGTAAAAAGTTAGAAATTCACATTCTCACATTGGTGGAATTAGGCTTGTGTTTGGTATAAAAAGGGAGTACATGGGTGTGGGTATTGCAGCATTGGGGTTATCTGTTATAGTTATGAATAAGTGGCAGTGGCAGTGGCAGTGGCAGTGGCAGTGGCAGTGGCAGTGGCAGTGGCAGTGGCAGTGGCAGTGGCAGTGGCAGTGGCAGTGGCAGTGGCAGTGGCAGTGGCAGTGGCAGTGGCAGTGGCAGTGGCAGTGGCAGTGGCAGTGGCAGTACAATTCACTGCTTTCTTTTTTGAGAAAGCAGTTGTGAACTAAATGGGAAAAATTAAAAGTAGCCAGAACTTAAAAGGAAGTTATTTTAGAGGTGAACAATGGTGTTTGGTTAAATGAGTTTTGATTTATTATGGATATCTCAACTTGGATTTGAGAATGATTAGTATGATTTTTTTGGATTGGATTCAGTATTAGTCATGGTTTAGGAAGAGAGGGTAAATTAGTGTTCATAACTATTTCTCTGAAAAGTGGCAATATTTTCAGTAGAGACTTCAATTTTGGGAGGTTAAGTTGAAGATGGTAATTATTCAGTTCAGTACAATCTTCTTGTGTCCAATGGGGAGGTGTTGATGGACTTCTGTACCCTGCTGTGACTTGCTTAAATTTGCTAAATGCAATTGTCAAGAAAGAGTGGGATTATTTTCACTGCTTGTGAAATATGTAGATGTGGTATTTAAAGATTAACATTAGTGTGGTGTCACCTCATCATATGTTAATGTCCTTACCAAAACTAAGAGGCTCATTAAACACCAGCTAGTCCCTGTTTCTGTACTGCTAAATAGACTCATTGCTGGATTCAGAACTATTTGACACTGATAAAAGCAATCACTAAATGTCTTCATAATGCACAAATGTACAGTAGATGAATAACTGAGTGAAAGTGGCAAAAAAGCATAAGAAGTAAGCACAAAAGGTACGGTAGTATTGCTGCTTCTATGCAAGATGTGGAGCTCTAATGCTGACAAGGGGAAAGGCACCATCTGGAAGAAAGAGCAGAAGAGGACATTTTTAAAACCTTTCACCTTGACCAGGACACACTGTGTCTTTTCTAAAAGAATGAATTTAATGGGATTTTGAAGGTCCAGTGCGCTTCATCATTTTGCATTAGTAATGGTCTCCATTTATTTCAGGAAATCACCAAGTGGTTACACCAGATAGCCTTCCCAACTGCCTATTTTTATTCCTTCTTTTTTTCTGCTTCACTCTGCTTTCATTTACCTTCCTGGGAAACCCCACTTCATGCCCCCCTCAAGCTATCATTTAAAATGCAGTGCCAGTTTACTGTTCCTGTCCTGCTCACTAGTCTTTGGACTCTTTGACATTTTCCAGTGCTCCTGCAGTCCAAAACTGTTTTAGTTTAATAAACAAAAATGTTTATTATTCCTCACAATAGGAAAGCTGCCGACAATGACATGAACATATTATTAATATTTCTCCTTTGGAGTGACTGAGTCTGCTGTATTCCCATTGTGCAGAGACCAATTTTAACGAGTTGCCAAGTTTCCTTCCCTGCTAGTTTACATCAAGACTTTCTTAAGCAGCATATAAAACTGCTGGCACCAGATATAATAGAAGGCTCTACGGGATAGAGTGCATCATTCTAACTGCTTACTTTAATAAAAAAAAGTTCCAGTATAGTAATGTTTTCTGGATCAAGCATACACATATTTTCATTGTATCCCACTGTGCCCAGTGTACTGTACATAATTCCCAACACCTTCACAAAATACCTCGCTGAGTGCTGTTTATTTTGAGAACTATAATATGTATGATCTAATTGTCAGTAAAGGCTTTTATGTGATCTCTTTAAGAAACTCAATATTAACCTGTATGCGTCATTATTTTTTATCTACTTGTGAAGATCTAGGAAAGATTTTCAAATAATATAGTAGTGTTTCCACTGAAGAAGGAAGAACACAGAAAAACGGTTAGTTTGATTTTTTTGAAAAATGAAGGAGGATTTTAAGGTGTAGACAAGAAAATAATATTCAAGAAGCTCTGTGTCTCATGACTACTACACTTCGTCAACTTTGTCGTCACAGGAAAGCTGAAAATAGTGTGCTTAAGGGTTGGTGTAGGAGGAGCTAGTCACCCACATGGTTTAATCTATTTTCTTTAGGGATTATTTCATTGAACCACTTTAAGATTTCATTCTGCCTGTGAAATAATGTGTTCCATTTGACGTTAAACGTTTTTGGATGAATCTCCATCATTTGTGGGTGGTGGTTGGGTGGCAGGGAGGTCATTTTCTATTAAAAGCCAATCCCTGCTTTGTATTTACAAATAAACAAAAATCCTACATTTTTTTTTCTTTTGCAGTCTGTCAGACCGAGGCCCTGCTTCTGAATTAGCTTGTTTATTCTGCAAATTACTAAAACATGAGAAATGACTCAATGGGGGGTGGAAAGCAGGGAGCATTACCCTGAGCACACTGATATCAGGAGGGGTATGAGATTCCTTTAACTTCATCTAAATTCACCTCCTTAAAGGCTAGTTCCAGGCACATCTCCAGAAATGGCGTGCTAGAATCTGAAATCATTACATCTTGCCTGACAAATTTTGCCCCCTGTGGCATGGGTAACATACATTTTTCTGGCGCACAACTTACATAACCCTAAGATGCCTTGCTGGTAAGTGTGTACAGGAGTCTGTTTGTGAATACAGAGATCAGCTGGCAAGAACCGGTTTGATATTGCAATCCTTGCCTGGGGGTGGCTTCATTTCATTCCAAAGGGTGTGGATTTAGCTGTTGTTTTCCTGACACGCTAGCACCTGGGAGAGATGCCTGATCTCCTGAGAGGAGGGAAACTGCATTCAAGACTGAGCTGTGCTTTCCAGCACCAACTCAGTCACATTGTGAAGCATGTGAGGGGAGAACTGAGCAGAATTCTGATAAAACTGTGTGATTCACATACAAAATAGTACAGCCTTTAGCAAACAAGGTGTGAAAAAGAATAGGCTGGGGGAGTAGTAAGAAGGGGTTTCCCTTTCATCCTTCGTACAGCATAATACTGGCAATTAGCTAAATCATTTTTGCTCCCTAAACTAGAACCCCACCTGAATCATATATATGTTTGCTATGCATGCATGCAGTAGCATGTTCAGTACTGAGCCAATGCAGTGATTGATGGAGTCCCTATCGCACTGCAGCAGATGGATAACATTCTTCTTTTTTTTCCTTCCCCTAGATGGCACCAAAATAGGCTGTAGAAATGAGAATCCACATGAAAATGATTACTTTATATATATATTATTGGCTCTCACACAAGATTAAACATTTATGGCTTAATCCGCTAAGGTCTGGGAATGCAGACGCATTAGCATTAACTTCTTATCAGATATTTGGACCACACTCATAAAGAATTCAGGCACCAGTAAAGGTAGTGCTTGTCCAATACCTTTTCCCAACAGACTAGTCTTTTTGAATAAACACTTTTGCTCATTTGAAATGTGAGCTTGCACACTTTGCTGCCAGAGCCTATATATATTATTATAACCAGTTGTAGATATTTTTTAAAGTTACTTATGCCATCTTCACCTTAACCTTATTGAGTATTTCTCTCTTAATGCATGTTTTCAGATGTTAATTTGTGTTATTTTCTCACTGCAGCTGCACAGGCTAGTGATTTTCCTAATTATTGATTCTGAAAGTATCTAAAATGGCCGTCGTGGGGACATACTGTATGTCACTGTCAGACAGAGAATCCCTTGTATCCTTTCTGTTCTTTCAATTTCCTATTATTCCTATGTACCTCGCATTGTCTCTCAAAATACTCTTAGTGTGTCTGATTGCCACTGACTTTGTAATATTGCTTGAGTTTCAAAACACCAGCCTCTTTGATCAGTCTTATTGCAAATTATATTCAGTTTTATTATGGAAGTGTGAATTAGTTTTCACGACTTCCCATTTTGGATTCCCCAGCTGATAAATGATATTCCTCTTCTCTTTATGCTTATGCCACTTCTGCCAGCAAATGAGAACTGTCTCTACATTTACCCTGAAAGGTGGGCTGTGATGACATCTCTCTATCACAATGTAAGCCCACACTGAATGCAGGTGACATATCAGTGTATGGAGGAGTTACTTGACTGTCTTATTGACAACAATGCCCAGCAGGGTCATAGAGGTCACTGTTCTGAAGTAATGTCTTATCCTGACAGGATAAAAGAACTGCATCTTTTTAGTTCTGAAAAGAGAAGGCTATGACGGGACACTTGATACTGAAGTATTCAAAATTCTCAAATCTTTGCTAAGTTGAGAATAAAAAAAAGACAAAAAAATCAAACACAAGCAGGTTGATACAAGAGAAATTTGGGGAAGCTGATTAAAAATTAAGGACTGGATATACTTTTTTATACAAGGTTTTGTGGGAGTATGGAACTTGTTAAGGTGTTTTTTTAAAGAACCAGATGGATGAAATCTTTCGTATGCTCTCATGAAAGAACAGGTATTAGATGCATTTAGATGTATAGTATACAGCTTTATGTGAGGTGAATTATTTTTTTTGGACAGGAAGGATATTTTTAGTAATCTCAGAATTCTAACACATATCTGAAGAAAACTTAAACAAATCTGCTTACTGAGGCTTCCATTTTTGTATTTCCTGAGGTTTTCAGTTCAAAGTCATTGTTATTCCTGGTCAAGGAGAAAGCAGGAACTGGTGTAGATACAAACAATGATAATGCATATTTTCTGGTAATTTAACTATGTTGATGATAGACTCCCACTGTAACAGCTATGACACTGAAGAACACTAAATGAAAAATATTTTTTATTACTCTCAAACTGTAACATAAATGTTAAGGGATTAAGCAAATATTGACAGAACAATTTTGGTCTCACAGCATGATTTCTTGCATTTTCAGTACTTAGTATCTGAAAGACCTATCATATCTGTGAGAGATGTCAGCAAAATAGGGTCACAGTACAACTGAAATGGCAGTGCAGTTTTTTGATGAATATGTTCTTGGCAAGTAGATGTGTGTTGATTGCTATGTTTATAAGTAAATGACAATAATAAACTTGGTTTCTTCTTTTTTTCTTAAAGACAGTTCTGTACTTAGCTGGTTAATGGAATGCATTATTTCATTTTTTCTGTTTTGTGTCCCCAGTTATCGCTTTAACCATTTTTGCTGAATATTTGCAGTCTCACACCTTAACAACCTAAATTAAGATGGTAGCTGACTGCATTTTTACCCAAAAAAATTAAGTGCAGGAATTCTTAATTTCCTCCATTTTATTTGTAGTCTGGGATACAGATTTCCTGGATTTTAGAAACACCCAGTAGTGCACTGCTTACAGAATGAAAACTTTGCTTCTGCCAAGTTTTTGGTTTCCCAACTACCCTTGTGATTCCTTTTGGAGGTCTTGTATGTGTAACTAGACACATTCTGACGAGTATTTAAATGCAAGAAAACCTCTAGAGTTCAGACCATTGTTGCTCTTTTTTACAGGGATTTCCAAAACTGATTTAATTTTCATACACATTGGGATTTTGGTCTGAGAGTATAACAGAGACCTGACAGAATCCTGTAAGATTTGTAGGGTTGGGGTGAATTCTTTAAGTGAGAAACAAAGAAAAACTATATTTTATACGTGTGCAGCCATTTGGTCTATTATTATTTGTGATAATTTTATTAAACCTTTGAATTTGTCTATAATTTTATTAAGGAAATCTATAATCTTACATACATATTTCATTTAAAAGCACCAGGGTACGTATGTGATAAATGTTTTTTTTTCCAATTATACATAATACCATGGTAAATATTGACATACACAAGAAAAGATTTTAAAACAGCATTTTAGTACAATATTTTTACTTCCCTATGCAGGTAATATTAACTGCCTTGCCAAATGTAAACAAAATACACTTAAGTAAAGGTCAGTCCAGATCCAGTGTCATTTAAATTATTGTAAGATTAATTCTAATCACAGGTGCCCATGGATATACTGTATAGGATCACCACGCCAAAAGCTGATAAAACACTGAATATGATCTGAACAGTGGCCCAGGTGTTTTTTACCCATCAGACACTTTCTGTAAACCCTTGAATCTGTAAAAATGAAGATATTATCTCTTATTTCAGCAAACAGAAACATACACTGTATACCAACAAGTGTACTGTATATACTTTTTTGTAGGAAGTGTACTTTCATTCTAGCTTTTTCTAGGTGTACTTGCAAGAAGCCACTTTCTTTTCATTTATTTTTTTTTGGCTTGGTTTCAATACATACTGCTGGGCGAGCTTCTCCTTCTGCTTAAACCTGTCACTAATATTCATCATCTACACAGGTCCACCTCTGAGAAATCTCTGTAAAGCTTAGAAATGAAATAAAAAAAAACTGCTCTAATATATATTACATTTTTCTAAATTTGGTTCTACTGTAGGGTGCCCTTTTAATTTTTTATGCTGCTGTTTTCGGTCAATCCTCATCATTTCAGCCTAAATGCCTGCCTTGAACTCTTTGCTCAGTTTCCTGTCCTGCAATTTTGCTTTGAAGTTTGGTAGTGCACTTTGACTTTTTAAAGTCAACTCCATTCGTCTCACAATTTCAAAATAAATTGGTCTCCTTGCTTGTTCTGAACAAAATGTAGAGGTGTACCTCGTAAAGTACACATTGAAGGCACTTTTAAAAAAGAAGGCAACTACTGTACCACTGCTGAGGTTTAGTGAAGAAAATCATACTACAGTAGCAGTTCAGTTAGATGGACTTCAGTACATACTGTAGATGTGTATGGAACATTGAGGTTTTTACAGTCTACAATTGCCCTTTGGCCCTACCCTATAAGATAACCCAGCTTTCAAGCACCCTCCAATACTTAGCTTGCTTGACCACGTTCATTTCTTGAAGAGGGGAACAATGAAGCAGCTATTCTGCCTGTATTGGAACAAATCTGAGAAGCGTGTTAAGACTGGGGACAAAGAAACAAATTTAAAGGCACACCATAACAAGTTGTTTTAATATCATGGATATTAATATTAATATCATGGATCATGGATGAATGCCAGTACAATACCTCTTCTGATGGTATAATGACTCATAGTACATGTGAAAATAAAATATGTGTTTGTGTTCTATAATATCACATGCAGTACAAGTTAATTCTGAATAATCTTTCTTGATCTTTCTAATCAGGAATGGAATTAAGACTCCCATGGCTTAGTTCCTGAAGATGGTTCAAATGTATCTAAACTAATCTGTAGGGTGCTGAACATCTTAGCACTTACCTACACAATACATTATAAAAGTATTCACTTCTTCTAATGTCTCATTTTGGTGAATAACAAATGATGTATGCACATTGTTTTAAAATAAATACCTTGTATCAAAACTTAAATACTATGAAACTGAGGACTAGGCAAAGATGTTAAATTTCAGCAAAAAAATAAATTGCAAAAGTATTCACTCCCTTTTCTATGGAAAACCAAAATTAGTTATCTCGCACAAAACCACTACTATGTCGTAAACTTAGTTGAAGAACCTCTGTGTGTAATGAAAATAGTTCACAAGATTTCAGAATCTATACACCTTGATCTGTAAGGTCCTCCACTAAGGTAGTGTGATTTCAAGAATAGATTCAACCACAAAGACCAAGGGGCTTGCAAAACAACTTCGGGATATACTAGATCTTTAGAAATTTCTTGGATCAGGATAAATGTACAGTACAATAAATTTTCAAAGGTACTTAATATAAATGTTAAAACAGTAAAGTTAATCAATAAGAAGTGGAAGGTATATTGTGCCATTTAAACAGGAGGACACTGGTTAGGAATGCCACCGTGAGTCTAGTGGTGACTTAGAAAGAGCTACAAAGTTTAATGGCATTAATTCTGTATCGTTATTAGAAATAATGCATATAAACGATACTATAAAAATGTGGCAAAAGGTTTTATGGTAAAACTGGAACCTTTTGTTCTAATTGCAAAGTGTTATGTCCGGAACAAACCCAACGCATTGCATTACTGAGTCAACAATCAAGCATAGTGGTGGCAGCATCATGCTATGGGGATGCTTCTCCTCAGCAGGGACAGAAAACCTGCTTGGAATGAAGGAAAAATGTGCAGAGAAAAGTACAGGAAAACCTGTCTCAGTCTGCTAAAGACCTAAGATAGGGTTGAAATTTCAACTTTCAGCCCAAAGAACAAACCAAAGCAAATGGAGTGGCTTAACAAGAAGTGAACATCCTTGAGTGGTCCAGTCAAAGTCTTGATTTGAATGCAATAGAAGATTTATGACCAGAGCTATACATTTCTGTCCAACAATGATCTCCAACCAATGTGAAAATGTGTGAGTATTTTTGCAAAGAATATTGGGCACAAATCGCACCATCGTGGTGTGCAAAGACACCAGAGACTCATTCAAAAAGATTTGGCAATTATTATCAAAGGTGCTGACAGTATGTTGACGGGTGAATATATAAGTAATCAACTTTGTTTTGTTGTTTTCAGTCTTTCTTTGCAGTTAATGTATCTTCTGTCAACCATGAAAGTGTCCTGGTTGTGTATTCAAATCTTGATTAAAAATATTAACTTTAAAATACTGTATATATATATGCATGATTTGCAGTTCAACAAAATGAGATGGGGGATGATTTTTTTTTCTTTCAAGGAAATTTATTTTTATTTACAGTACTTTCCTTCTTCATTAATGGAAATTCTGCAAGTGCCTATAGGTCATTACATCTGAAAAGGATCAAACTGCTATGCAAGGGGAGTCTTATTCTCACATCTGCAGCATACAGTATCCAACTGAACTGCATGGTCTGTATCACTTTATGTTTCATGTTCATAAAAAAAGAAGGGTACTTTCTCCTCCCTTGCTGTTCCTGTTGCACTTTGGTCCAAAGAACTCATAAAAGACTATGCCGTCTAAACCAGATTCAGCACTCTATTCCAGAGTGGATAAAGTGAAAACCTTTTTGACTTAGTTGGTCTATTGTATATCTTTCCCTACATACATATATATATATATTTCTTTCATTCCACTTTGATGGTTTTTGTTTGCTTTAGCACAAATGTTGAAAAGCAAAATAGAGTGTGGAACAGAAACCAAGATTATACAATAGCCTCTAAAAAGAATGGAACAGAGATGTCTAAATTGGACTTTTCTCACTGAACTAATGTTTTCTTATTTAAAAAACATGACTGGTAAATCTCCTGGGTTCTGTATTTTTGATGGTTAATTTATTGCTTAGGTCAATTAAACATGAATCGGTTGAACCTTTTTAAGGTGCAAGAATATTGTGAAAATACTGACTGACAGGTTTCTCTTGTTGGTCAGGTGTTTAGGAGATGTGAACATCATATCAAACTGCATTGATTTCTGTGTTTGGAATATATAATCAAAAGTCAAAATGAAAAATCCAAAATCCAAAAAGCTAAAAGTCAAAATGAAATCCAAAATCCAAAAAGCTTTCTCTTTACACTGCAAGATGTAAACCTATTACCAGCGCCATGAACAGAAAAGCCAGAGGTAGGAAGTACAGGGTCTTGCACTGCATCAATGACTACACAAAGAGCCTTGTGAGCACAGAAACACAAGTGCAACCAGTTATCAACTCTTTATTCTGAAATGTACTTGAAATGAATGTTTCCCATTGCTTATGGTCACTTATATTGATTGGGTTAAACCCAAAGTATATTGTTGTTGTAATATAATCAAACATACAGTATGCAAAAAAGTACCCCCAAAATAGAATATATTATATTGAACTGAACATACACATTAAGTTCATGATTATCAATGCAAAATGCTTTATTGTTAGGTGAAAATAATAGTTTTGACTTGGCTGTCCCAATAAATTTGAAGAACACTGTTCTGTAGGGGTTTTGTGCATTTACTAGGACAATTATTAATTGTAGCAGTAAGTCACAAAATGATTCTTTGATAGCTATTAGAAAACCAACCTTGCGGTATAACTCCCCAACACACATGGATATTAATATATGACAATACAAATTTATTTATTAATACATAAAATGTGTATATAAACAGATCTTATATATATAACAGATCTTATAGTGAGTGTTAGCAGAATACAAAAGGTATATATTCAATAACGAAGAGTTACAAATACCAAGAGGGACATACATTCAGTAGGAACAAGTAATAAGTTTATTCCATGCTGAAAAAAAAAGAAAAAAGAAAACAACGTTTCGGCCATGAAGCCTTCTTCAGGTGTGAGGTGTGATACATTCAGTATACCATTCATTTATATCGTTTTGTTAGTGAGCTTTGGTTACAACTTACACTAGATACTTAATTAATAATCACTTATTCAATTTATATCAATTCAGGTTGAGGTTGTTGAATACTCATCCAATCTCTGTGCAGCTGGAGGTGTGGGAGAAGGAGGGAGAGATTTCTGCTGCAGCGCGCTAGCAGTGGGCTCTCTGAAGACCCGCCAGTTAGTTCTGGCTTTACTAGCGAGAGTTTGTGCACATGAAAAGTGACTGCTGGTCCAAGCAACTCACACTCTTTGGACGGGAAGAAGACCGGTTCGTTCCCGATGCTGCGCTAGTCCTGAATCCTGATATTCAGCTGTCCACAGTTCCGACCGTAGTTCACTCATTGATCAGGCGAGCGTTCACAAGGCTTGCTGCTGGGCTGACCTTGGGCGGATCCTTTGGTTACATGCGGCAACCTCTGTTCTCGACTCTTAGAACAAAGTAAAGTCCTGGCACTCAGACACACTGGCTGTCACGTGATTCTCCGAGCTGAATCTGAGAACGTCCTGGAGGAGCCCCCTTCTGGGCCTTGTGCTGCCTGTTTTATCTGGAGGAACTACGATCGTTCATTGGTTGAATGTTTCGCCGGCATTTGAGACCCACGTGGGGTTACCCTGCCCTACCTGTTCCTGATTGGCTGATCGAGGTGGAGGATGAGTCACAATGCTCTCCGACATTACAGATGTAAACAACCTGGGATGAGACTCTCCCAAGGAATCTCCCAGACAGTAAGGCACCAGAGATTACCATTTATTAGGGTGACTGGTGAATATCAGCTTTGGGAGCTGTTCTGTATCAGGAAACTCTATCAGCTAGAATCTTATTTTTAATAAGCCTTGCCGCTACAGTTCTATACAAAACTACAAGTCACAATACACTATGTATAATAGTCAGTCATATCTGTAATGTTCCATAACCAATTAAAAAAACCCTACAATATACTGTCCTGAGCCCAGAAAGATGTCTTCCAGCAATACAAGAAGGATATAATAAAAACAGCATAACACAGAAGTGGTCTCATAAATCTATAGGCAGCAATATTCCACATTCATAAGTGTATAACTGTAATATCAGGTGTACCTGTCTTCTTTGGTAAATATTGTTATGCTGCCTTTAAATAGGATGTGGCATTATTGCATAAGATTAGCATACAATGCTGTGATATGTTTTGACCTGCACTTTGGTATGGTTGAATGTTTTTATTTTAAATCCGGATTAAGTTTAAAATGAACCACATTTCAAAGTCTCTTATACATTACATGTCAAAACAAAACAAAATCTCTCTAACAATAATTACGATAAGACATTTACTAATTTTGTGATTTTTTCCAATGGCCAGTTCCTTGGTGTTACTATTATATTACTTCTGTCAACAGTGAAACAAACAGTGCACTGAAGAGCTTTGGAACGGGTATTCAAAAGTATTGGTGTTGGAGCATTTCAACTGGAAAATATGCAGCAATAATATTATATGCTTATTTCAGTGTTTATTATAAAATTAAAACCTGAGGAAAAATACAGCCTTCATTAGACTAAATGTTGGTGCTCCTGGGTAATAATATAACACATTTGTGTAACATCAAGAATTTGGTTTTGATTAATCTTTTTGTTTCACAGAAATGTACTGTATATAGTTAATAACAATCCAAGCAAAACATGAAACATGAACATGAAAGTATAGCTATCAGTGTGGTCAACTGGCAACAAAAAAGGAACAAAAACAGCAAAACAGCATAAAACTCCCCTTTTACTGTCGATCTCATAATATTAAAACATTTAGTTTAAGAAAGTTTGCACTTTTTACGTGAAAAGTGTCTTTCTCTTCAGCAAATACCTTTTGACTAGCATTCAATACTTTACTGATTTGGGAGATATTAAACATCAGTTGATATCAATACTTGAACACAAATAATCATTGCAAATAATGCACATTTTAATGGAGCTGTAAAAGGAAATTTCCACTGGCTTTCTATTGAGCTGAGGGAATGTCTGAGAAGTAGTGATTTAATCCTGCCTGGGAACAAATTGCACATTCACCAGTGGTACTGTACCTTGGATAATTCAGAGAAGAAGGGCTTTCCCTAGCAATCATCCATACTTTTCTACAACTTTTTATTGGACAAGGGGACTAATAACCTGAATTCACTGTAACTCTGTACTGCTTTGTTTAATTTTCTTTCTTTTTAGTTGCTTTTTTGGCTCAGTTCTAATGACCTCAACACAAGTCAGATGTAATTCCAGTTCCAGAATCTTTCTTATTTTTATTAGTTTGATGTTACTGTTTCTGTGGCTCTTGCAAGTGCTATACAATATCATTGTCCTGGCATCTAAAGCACCATACAAAAAACCATTAATATGTGGTAAAAAGACTAAGAGGTGTAACTGTGGGCAGTTCAAGTTAAGAGAAACATTATTATAGTTTTTATGAACACTTAATTCTAAACACAATAGCACTTGTACCTCAAGTTTAATGCCAACTTATACTCTTCCACACTTCATGTTTTCAACAAACTTCAATATCAGCTCTCACAGACTGAAAAAATATTCACATTATTATCTCCTTTACAGCTAATTCTATCCCAAACAAACTAAAAAGTATCTTCATTTCTCACATTTCTTGAGACTCTTGGGGTTAGCAAGACTGACTTCAAAAACAAAGCCCTAAAATATTAATTTTTTCATTTGCTTAGACAAACTTTCTCACCTGCTTTGCCCATTTTCACATGCTGTGTCTTTTTTCTTACACAACCCTTTACATTTCTCCTTCTCTTTCACATCCAAAAAGAGTCCCAAAAAACACTTGTTTTGCCTTTCTTTTTTCTCCATTTCAGTGTGGAATCATCCTAAAAATACCCAACTCAAGAGAAAATATTCTGCAACATGGGACCTGAAATATATTACCCATTGTAAAAATCTGCATGAAATTGTGTCTTTGTGTGAGCCTTTCTGGGGACTGGAAACCTTTCATGATTGAAGGAAACATGTGAAGCAATAGACACACAAGTGAATGAACTGATGCTTTACAGGTTCAGACTTGACAGGCCTAGCATTGCAGTTTTTCTCTAAGACACTCCAAAGTAAAAAAAACAATGGAATTTCCAAAACAAAAATGAGATCACTGGATAAGGTACTCCAATCAAATGATATAAATGTTACTGAAATATTACAGGTGGATTTGAAAGAGGATACATCTGAAAACTTTTATAATAAACTAATTATACCAAATCTATTGCTGTATAACTTTAAATCTAATTGAATTTTATTTTTTATACAGTATAAACACCTTCATTATAATAGGTAATTTTGCACAGGAGGACTTCTATCTCTGAATGTTGTGTTTGATGATATACAAACAGTAAGTAAACATACAGTACAGTATATTAATAAAAAATATATTAGAAAAGTGATTCATTTATTATTTTTTAAGATAAGCCATGGACGTTTTGACTTCAAAAAGGTACATCAGCATAGTTGCGCAGAAGTGTTATTCTGCTGGGAATCAGTATGCTGAGAATAGCAGAAAAAGATGCCAGTGAAACTCATCATTAGGTATTTATCAAGCACTTCAGAACTTCAGTATACAGTACCTTCTTCTCAATGCTGCAGAGGGATGAATTGCAAGCAGCTGGATGGAATCTTAAACTGTGAATAACAATCAGAAGATCAGGTCGTCCTTACTAAAGCACTAGACTTTGCCTCTAGCTGTCTGCTCAGATTATCTTAATCTTGTTGGATTTAAGAACTGACATTATTTAAAAACTTAACATCGACGCCCACTTGACCCCTTCAGTCCTTTAAACTGTAGAATAGCTTTACAGGCTTGTACAGTTTAGCAAACGTATTTAGGGTGTGACTTTTTATATTATATTAAATAGTGCTACAAAAAGAAGACTTTATTTATTAGACCTTGTGTTGGGATGCAAGGAGTCACAGTGCCCTTCAGTGAAGATTTGAAAAGAGGTTTATTTTCTGACACAAAATAAACACTGAAGAAGACACACACAAGGTCCTCTTGTAGCGCTCCCTGTCGCACCATGGATGAATCATTCTATTTCTGAACGTGCTCTTTATTTCTACAAGCCTTGATCAAAGATACACCATTTGTGCTTCCCCACCACCAACACCCTTTCTATTCACAGGAACATTACAACATTACAACTTTGCCTTCTTACAAAGATGACACTTCCACTGGAACTTTTTTCCTGACTGCCCCGTGTCATACTGCTGACCACCTACTTTGTGTAACCTTCTTGTTCACAGTTCCTTTAACCACCCACAGCAACCATCCACACTAGGCATGTTTCCCTCAGCAGAATCTGCTGCATCACTTGAAAATATATGTCTAATACAATATATTCAAGACTCCTCTGGATAGTTTGTGTCACCCAGAAGACATCATGCATGTCTGCAAACATTCTTTGCTGCATCTCATGCAGAAAATGCCCAGCATTGGTGAGACAGGAAAAAGACCAGACAATTTCAGGACAGATGCCAGCACTGTGAGGATCTAAGATTTCTCTGAACTGACAGTTCTCATTTTCACTTCAAATGGTCATAATCTCTTTTGACTCTTTGTCTGCATCTGTATGATATAAAGTGGTTTGGCAAATGACATGACATTAAACTGAATTAAAAGCTAGTGTGACTGGCTCCCAGTCTGAGCCTGAGAGACACTTCCTTAGTGTTGGTATGTCAGAAAATAACTAATCATACCTGGAACAGACAAATACATGCACTTACTTCACCACATCAGGTTGTAAAAGACACGAATAGATACGAGGTACAAATAATCTGAACACGGACTAGAAAATCTAAATTGAGTCCTTAGTTCTGATATTTGTTCTTTATCACTTTTTTAATTCAGTGTTTGAACATTTGACTGATTTAACTAAGTGATTGTGACAGATACCACACCTGTCTGGAGGGGATACAGCTGTGGGTAATTGAAGCCCTTAGACAAGCTGCAGCTGTCCCCTTGCTTATTAAAATCATCAGAAAGGCACAGAGGAGCAGGGCTACTGCTGCCTTCACAATGAGAGAGTGTAAGGATGGAGACACTGACTCAGGAAGTATCCTGTCTTAAAAATCTTTTTTTTATCTTAATTTTTTCTGTTGCTTATCTGATTCACTTGCGTTGACAATAAAACTTTTGTGGTACTGAAAGCCAAAAAGTGTCTTAGACATCATTAGCCACTCATAGTCACTCGTAGCTAATTGAGCCAAGGTTTTCATCCAGACCTGAAAGGAATTTGCTAAAAAAATACTGCAAGGCAGCTTGTTGCACACACCTACCACCCTGTTTTCAAAGAAGAGCTTCCTATGTGCTATGTTCCTACAGTATGAGTCATGAGCAGCTGTATCCTCTAAAATGGCTGACCAGACGTGCATCTCACAAGACATTGGATGCTGCTACTAGTACTGGATGCTGGTACTAATCACTGGAGCAGGGATAAGCTCTGAATCCTGCTTCAGCCCTCAAAAACAGAGCACCGAACCAGGAAGGATGAGACATGATTGGGATAAGACGTCAGAGCATAAACAATACAAGACTGCTGAACCAGCCTCTGGGCTGAAGACTCCAGCTATCATTGCTACAATCCCAACCTCTGGGCAGAAAATCAGCTTTGCTGCTACCATAGCAACACCTTTAGCACAGGCTAAGCTGTCTATTTTTACAATTCAGCCATGGATCTGCAGACCTTAATCTTACGTTCGCTTTACAAGCCTCCAGGGTGAAGAAAGGCTTTATTGCTACCTCAACAGCCCCTTTGACACAATGCAGGCTAACTATTTTTTCAACTACAACCAAGGAGCTACAGACTTATGGGTGCTCTGCGAATGTCTGTGCTGAAAAATTGCTGTACTGCCACTGTGCCAGCCTCGCTAAGGCAGCTTAGGCTGCAGATTCCAGAATACAGCCAGTGGGCTGAAAGCTCAAGCTCCTTGGCTCTTCCACTAACCCCGGAGCTGATAATTACTGTGCTATTACTGCATCAGCTGCACACTTACAGTGCTGGCTGTTGGCTCTCCATCACAGCCACAGGATTCAGACAGCCATGGTAGCAGTCCCAGGGCTACCTATTATACATATTGTATGCCACTGTTACTCTACTTCAATCAGATAAGTCAAATGAGAACAAATTCACTTAAGAATGTTATCTGATGCACACCTAAAGAAGGTTCCAGAGCAAACCTATATTCTCAATGTGGAATTGACTTCTACTTGTTCCTAAATTATCATTTACACTATAAGCCTGGAGTAATAATTTTTACATCAGGGCATTTTCCTAAAGGAATTTGGGTGAAGTACCTTGATCAAAGATACACCAGTAGTGCTTCACCAAGGATTTGAAATGCAACCTTCCAATTATTATTCCAGGCCTCTTACCACAAGTCCTCATTGCTGCCTCCAAACACTATAAATCGATGCCCTTCAGGTCATCATTGTAAATGAGAATTTGTTCTTAGTCAACTTATCTTGTTAAATAAAGATTTAAAAAATCATTAGAATTGCTAATCATTATGTATACTTAAAAATGCTATATACACTGAGGTTACATCTAAGGGCTACCTGAAAAATAATTAAATAAGACATTTGTGAATACCTACCTTTCATTTTCATGTACTTTCTTTCTTTTTGCATTTTCTTTTAAAGAAGATTCAGTTAACCTATTTGCACTTGGTTGGCTATTTCATATTGAAGTGCAACTGCAAAGGCAGTTTCCTTGAAATCAGTAAAAGAGGACTTTTGACTCATTAAAGGTTTTGTGACTTTATTGTGTTTCTGAGAGATGATAGATTCTGCACTTAAAGGAAAAGAGGACAAGAGCATGAAGCCCCAAAATATTATTTGAGGGTGATCATCACCTCAAGCAAAATAGTTTTTAGACATTGCAAACATGTATTCATGGTTTGTAAAGCACATTAAAATTGTAGTATTAAGTCAGATCACATAGTATTTGTGAAGTTCAATGACAAGCAGGTGAAAAATAGATCCTATGGTGTATATTGTAAATAGTTTCACAAAATGGTGCACCTCAGGAAGAGTCTAAATAGGTCTGCAAGACACTAGGGCTGGAGGGGTGTGTGTGTGTTACCGTATACTACAATAAATGGAATGCTCAGCTTTTTATGGAAAGAGATGTTTTATCCTGGTTTCTTGCAGAAAGCACATCTCATGCCATTTCCCCCACACACCTCCCAGGAGGTCTATCCAAGGTGATGCCCCAAAGCGAGTACATTTTTGCCGCAGGAGTTTTACTTGGTACCAAAGATGTTAAGTTCTCCATTTTTCTACAAGCTGTTCCTATGCTGACCTTATAAACTTTCCAGGAATGCTCCCAAGCTGATGGTTTGATCACAATGAATAAAACAAAGTCTGCTGATTTAAGGACCAACGGTCTCCACAAAAATCAGAATTTGATGCTGCTTTACAAAGAAATCTTGAAAATAAAGCTCTTAGCCTGGCAGTAAAATGAGTTCCCTAAAGGTAGATTTCAGTTTTTAGATTTTACAAATTATGAATAGGAAAAGGCCATCGGGCCCATTGAGGCCAGTTCCTTTCCAAAAAGTTAATTGAAACCTAAATTACAACCTGTTCCTGAATGTTCCCAGCATATCAGCTGTGCCGCCCTTTCACTCAGAGTCTATTTCATGTTTTTATCACTTTCTGTGAAAACTACCTGGGTCTTCACTCCACTTGGCTTAGTTTTCTGTCATGACATTTGGTCACTCATGCTTTGGAAAAACATTAAAGTTTATTTTGCAACTCACAACTGTTACGGATTCGGTAAGAGAAACCGAAACCAGTGAGTGAACCCACTTGCAGGAGCTGACAAAGCCTAGCCGTGATCCAAAGAAAGCCGTAGTCGAAGGAACGAGCCGAGAGTCCAGGGGAAGCCAGAGAGCCAAAAGGGAACGAGTTACCCAAGCCAAAGCGTGATCCGAAATCGTAGACAATAGAGCAATCCGATAGTCCAGGGGTAGCCAGAGATCCAAAACAGAGCGTGAGTAATGAAGCCAAGCCGTGATCCGAAAAGCCGTAGTCAAAAGGGGAAAAACCGTAAACCGAAAGCCAAGAAGAACACAAGGTAGAAGAAGGAGTAGCGCAACCAGGAAGCTCGAAAGGAAAACCAATACTGAGCAAGGAGGTAGGGAAAGACAGGTGTTTAAGTAGGAAGAGACGGGGGTGTGGTGGTGAATAGGAAAACTGATAGGTAAACTGAAGGAGTAGGGCTACGCCTACTTCTGCCTCTTCCGTTGCCGGGAGGCAGGGATCGTAACACCAACTGGCACTGAAGCTAAGCAGGTGTGAGCCTAGTCAGTAACTGGATGGGAGACCTCCTGGGAAAAACTAAGGTTGCTGCTGGAAGAGGTGTTAGTGGGGCCAACAGGGGGCCATCACCCTGCGGTCCATGTGGGTCCTAATGTCCTAGTATAGTGACGGGGACACTATACTGTAAACAGGCGCCGTCCTTCGGATGAGACGTAAAACCAAGGTCCTGACTCTCTGTGGTCATTAAAAATCCCAGGGCGTTTCTCGAAAAGAGTAGGGTGTAACCCTGGCGTCCTGGCCAAAATTCTATGGCTATGGCTGCCATCACATCATCCAGGTGGGGCTGCACATTGGTGGTTGTGGAGGGGATCCCCACTACCTGTAAACCGCTTTGAGTGGATTGTCCAGAAAAGCGCTATATAAGTGTAAACAATTATTATTATTATCATTAGTATTGATGTAGGGTGGTGGATGTGGTTGAGAAGATGCGAGAGGCAAGGTTACGGTGGTATGGACATATCATGAGGAGGGACGTTGAGGAAGTAACAAAGAGGGTAATGGAATTTGAGGTGGAAGGTAACAGAGGAAGAGGCAGGCCTAGAAAGAGATGGATAGATTGTGTGAGAAAAGATATGGAGGTATGTGAAGTGAGTGAGGAAGATGTGCTCGACAGAGACAAGTGGAGAAAAGCAACCAAAGCAGCTGACCCCAGGACAGTCTGGGACTAAGGCTGTGAAAAAGAAGAAGAAGAAGATCATTAGTATTGTCTAGTATCAATTTTCCACTAGAATTATGTTTACAAAAAGTCTTTAGATTGGCTCATTTTTTGTCCATAAGCATCAGAGAATTTCACATGTGATCCAAATAATGAAAAAGAGAATATAAACTACTACAGAGAAGTTTACATAGAAAATAAACTCCTACAGCCTCTAGAAACACAACCATGCTGTAAAAGGGACAATACTTGTCATTTTAAGACATGCTATTAACATGTTGTTGTATTAAGCTTATTTTTGGGAAAAACAAAAACAGCTTGGCCTTGTTTTAAGTACAAGCCTGGTTTCAAATAAATTATTATATATTAATTATAACTTTCTAGTTATAACTTTCACACTAAAACATCAGAAGGAACATAAATCAAGAACTGTATTTTGCTAAAAAAGTAAGTGAATAAACTCATCATAAGCACAAACACTAGTTCTCCCTTCCCCATTACATTACAGTATAAAGTCCCCTTTTCCTAAAAGAGGAAGCATAAAACTGTTGATAAGGGCTATAAAGACAAAAATCTGGGTTCTTCGGCCCTTGATTTCTAGACTGTGAATCTCTTTGGGACCAATCAGTTTCCCAGTAATGCATAAGTCCAATGTCAATCTTGTCTGCTGCTCACTTTAACGGTTAGAGCTCTTTGACAACCATGAAACTAGCGGTCAGGTGAAGATTTTTTTGCAAAGTAGAAAAGGCTCACATCTTTGGCAAGGGTGCATTCCTTGTTATATCCTAAAATACAGTCTGGGTTTTATTTGCATTTTTCTTACAGCTGCCGCAGACAGAAATATGCTACATAGAAGACAGGTTTACTCGCTGGTTTATTTGTCCATGCTCTTTTTTACATATCTCTTATAAACCTGTCAAACACACATTCATTTTAGAGATTCATGGTTTAGGTATTCTAGTGAATTAATTGTACTTATGTGTGCAATTGTATTTCCATTATACCATGAACCAGTTTTATTTGTGGTCCTTTTTGAATTTTTGATTCTCTGTAGGAATTGAAAAATCACAGATGTAAATGAATGAAAAATACAATATGAACCGTAATTGTCACTTTGCCAGTGCATATTCCCCAGAACATAAATCATTATTCTGTTTTTTTTTTTGCTTGGGTACTTATTTACTTATAGAACTTGGACCATGGAAAATAAATTCCACTGCAAATTCTGGCATATGCGATAAGATAAAATGAAAGGTGTCTCACTTTCTGCATGTAAATCATAGAGTAGCTGGCATGTACCAGCTTTCAGTTTTAATACTTCTCATTAGTGAAGTTTACAAACAATTCTACTAACAAATGTGTTTTACAATGGCAAATGGAAAATTTGGTCTTGCTGGGTGTATTGGGAAAGCATCTGTCATTTTATTCTGATTTGACATCATAAACGAAGTTACAGCAAAGTATAAAATACTTTTCTTTGGCAGCCTTTCTTTTCAGAGAAAATAAATCACTGAAACAAACCATTGTATAAAAGGAATGATATTGTTAGGGTATACATCTGTAGCCCCATGCCCAGTTTCTCTTGATGTGAGTGTCTATCCTGTATTATTCCTTATTATTTCTGCTTATACAGTTAAAGGGAATTGACCTGTCCTGGTGAGTCCCCTCTCTCAGCTGACAATAGCTGACGACAGCTTTGCATTTGTCTATTGCAATAGAAGGCTAAACTGGCACTTGACATTCGCAAAATGCATTTATTTCCAAAGCCCTCTTCTTTTCAGGGTCCTAGAGAGGTCAGAAGGATAGAGTGGACAAGGCAGCAATCGAAATAGTTTATGGGTTACAGGGGAGCCAGAGCCTCTCCCAGCAAGCAACAGACATGAGGCAGGATACACCCTGGATGGGACACTAGTTCATCGCGGGGTACACACAGACACACACAGACACACACACCATGGCCAATTTTCTCAAAAGCCAATTAACCTACCTGTATATCTTTGGACTGAACCATCATGCCACCCTGACCATATATAACATCTTAGCAATTCAAGCCTAGCTATATTGGCTAACATTTTACATATGCAAGTGAAAAAGACGAGAATCTCTTGGGGTCTACTACTGTGGGAATGTTTTTTCTTAAACACTGCGAGAAACAAAACTAGTAAGGATAATCACAGTCCTTTTTTTAATTTAGTTGTTGTGAAATTGCTCCACAGAATTATTCTTGGTTTCCAAAAGACTCCAAATTAACAGAATCCACTAATTACATTTGTTTCTCAGGGCAGAACTGAGAAAGATAGAAGGAGATAACAGTGGCTACAACTACCTTGACTTGTGATTGGTGCTCTGCTGTCATCCTAATGCTATTTTTTAGCTCCTTTATATTTCTTCACATCTCGTGGGATATAGAAACCAGAAATATAGATGGGGATTGGAAGCAGTAGTAATAATAATACAATTCAAAATGTCCCTGACCAGATTCTTAGAAATGTCAGAGACTATCATGACAAACTAGGGGCCAATATAGTAAAATACCTTTTTATTATTAGTATGTTTGTATATATAGAAAGTCACACAACTGTGACTACTAATCTGAGTTTTTGCTGAAGTTCATGACTAAATCAGACTTTGTGGGTCATTTTTTTTCTGGATATACTTTATTATAGTAGATGCTGAAAGGTATCATTTGCTGAGGCAAATCGAATATATACTGTGTGTAGAAAACAGAGAGGGCACTGAAGTGATGAACATATAGTGAGATGTATTTGCCCAGAATGGGATGAGACAGATGTAGTGATTTTTATGTAGTGGAGGGCATTGAAAAGCAATGAGGGCACAGAATTTCTGAAATGCGATAAAACAGAAGGGAAAAGAAAGGGACACCAGGGAAATTAAATTATTCTAATTGTCCATTTGACATTTTAATACTGAAATAGGAAATGTCCAAGGAGTAAGGGATTGCAAAGCTTGTTTTGTAAAAACAATCATTTTATAAAAAGCAAATATAGAAACGGAAATTGCAGTTTTCAGAAATAATACAGACTCATACATTACTGTTATTTTTACATTTATTTATACATATCTCAGATGCTGAAAGCATGTGCAGTATTGCTACTGGAACTAGTTTTAACTGGATGGAAAATGTTTACGTGCAATTTGGTTGAAAAAGCAATATTGAATATGGAAGAATAGGAGAATATAGGAATGAGCAGGATGAGCAACACCTCAGAAAGTGAAGGCTCTTTACACTGGCATTCTGTGAGGCACAGTACACCTGACACATAACATTCATTAAGTGACATGGATTTCTGCTTGACCTCTGACCCCATTTCTGGGAGAATTACAACCTTGCATTATGGATTTATGGTTCAGTGGCTTTCTGCAGGCCTTTCATCATTCAGCAAATGGTTCAAATCTAACAAAAGCTATATCAATAAAAGCTGCTTGAGTTCCATACGGAATGGCAGTTTCCGTCTTAATCCCTGGTGGATAGACATCCATCATGAGAAGCCCTTTCCACAGCTGATGGCTTCCAGCTCCTGGGAGGCCATTGCATTAACAATAATGATGAATGGAGCTGTCTTGGTTATTGCTGACTGGAAGACTGACAGCTAAAAGACATGCCAAAGGCTGCTTGAGCTACCTTTTGCTTTGTTATATCTTAATAAGATTGCCACCAGGGGACAGGGAGGTTGTTGTAAAAGAGCAGGAGGTTCATTTATCAGTCATGCACTGTTACCACCTACCAAATATCCATTGTGATATGTTGTTAAAAAATGGGTCTTCCAGAACTCTTCACTTCCTTTAAATGATTGCAATTCTGAAAACTAATGGAAAAACAAAAAATTGCATGGTTCTAAGAAAAAACAAATGCATCACTGTGGGCCGAATGGCAGCAGTAGCAGAGTTTGTGGTACTTTTTCCTGGCTTGCAAAGAGGAAATTGACTGTATTCCATTTACCTCTGTGTCTTTAGAATGGAACATACTAAGCAAAAAGAATATAGAACTGATTTTAAAAGGACCTGCAGCTTTGAAACAAGGTGGTATAGTCAGCACTACAAAGATAACTTGCCAGTTTATATTTTCACATAGCCAATGACACAAGGATTTGCATTTCATGTTGTAACATTTAGCAAACCTAAAAGAAAATATACCGCTGGCGTTAACATCCTCTTCCAGTAAATTTCTGATTGTCAGCACGCTGAGTCTGGGTCTAACAAGGGAAATACAACTATGCAAAAAGGAAATATTAGTAAGTTAAAAAATAGAATGCACTTCTTATTTTTTATGTAATATCTGGGATGGATTAAAATATTAGGAAAAAGGAATTCCTTTCCAGAGCATGTGTAGGTTTACCTATAGAAAATATTTATTTGAAATAAACTGCAGTTCTGCAATGAACCTGCTGTAATGTACAGTGCATCATTTACAGTCAAACTGAAACCTGACTACTAATTATTTAGATTGTTTAGATTTTCATTGCATTCTTGAAATCTCCTTGATAAGTACAAATTCAGTGCAGAATTTGCTGTCTACTACAGCTCTTCTTTTCACTGTAGTTCTCCTGGCCAACTCAAATATTTGCTGTGTTACTCCACAATGTATATCTGAAACAATCACAATAACCTGGAGGTTCAAATTCGGATTGCATTTGTGTCTACACATCGCAGTAAGCATCTTGCTCTCAAGAGCTAAAGGAATTCCAATTGTGCTGCTGGCTAGGTTTTTGTTTTTTGGCAGAAAGCTTTCACCCTCCAGAACTTCAATGACTGTATATCTATGTTCCTTTTAGTGGATAAGAATATGTACTGAAAACGTGAAGGGCAGACGTTTTCCCAATCCACAAATAAAGTCTGAAACAATTCCCCTACAGCTACAGGCCTAATTGAACTTGTTTTTAGTGTGTAACCCTTAATGTTCAGAATTACATAATCACCGAACGTGTTTCCAGAGTCAGGTCTCGGGACTAAAATGTACTAAAACATTAAAGCATTCCAATTAAAGTAAAATCATACATATTGTTATTTGTAATCTGGACACATTTTTGTTTTACAGCTATGAAAAGGATCGTGGGCTTTGAAAGTCATTTTAAATTACACTTAATTTACATTGCTCAGATGCATCAATATTTAAGTGTTGTTTCCATAGGGGAGGCATGCAGAGGGACCATAGTTAGCTGTCAATTAGCAACACTTTACTACTTGTTTTTTAAAGTGTCTCTTAGACATAATTTTTGTGATAAAGATACAGTACATGAAAATATTGCAATTGCAAAATTGTTTAACATTTTCATACTACATGTAATTATAATTATTTATGTACTGTATATAGCCTTCAATAGTGCAATTGAAATATTAAAATTAGAAGGTAGATGCTACTTTGAAAAAGTATATTGCCATGGTTACGTATTCTTCCTTCAGTCTAACTAAATTCATTTAATACACTGCATATACAAATATAAGATTAGACTTAATGATTTTCCAGTGTACACTACATAATATTTATAGCTCAGCTCCAATCACAGAATATAAAGCATTAGTATACTATGAATTGACTGCTATACCAAAATACCCAATGTAGCATGCATGTAAACTCACTATTACACTGCCCAGACAATTTGTATTTTTACACACATACAGTACCACACATAAGGACAGAAAACACAAAGCACTGCCAAAGAAGACAGTATTGAGCAAAAACTACAAAATGCATTTTAAACTCCTGCTTTATTTATATAAATAACTAGTTTAGTATTTTAGTACAATAATATTAAATACATAGTACAATAAAACTCTTCCTACCTAATATGGTCCAAAAACTACAAACCTACCTGGTTTCCCCTTTTTGTCTAAACCTTGGTGTTCCTTGGTTAAGATGTTCCATCCACTACAGAGCTCCTAACCCCTTTCCCAATAGAGCACTAGCTCTTCAGAGAGTGAACTCATTGGTAGCACCTAAACCTTTTGGTATATACATAGTTACGAATGAAGGGTTATGAAATTAGTGAAAATGAGGAATTCACCGAACGATTTAGTCAATAAATGAAATGAGTATCCATAGCACCCAACTTGTAAGTGTTTTTTTTCTAAAATATACTGTATCTGAACAGTTGATATAATTAGAGGCACTTGAATTTGTTCTCTGGTACAGCTTTGGTGAGAGGAGTAATAATCCAGGCACACTTGGTTAGACAAATATGTATTACAATGACAAGACACAAACAACAGAACACACAACAAAACATACAATACACAAGCAAAGCATTTCAGAGGCATAACATTCTGGTCACCCAGAAAACCTGATACTGCTGCTAAGCATTAAACTCTTAATTCCTACAGAAGCCACATTAGAGAACAGCTGAATTCTAACTAAATACAGTACAATGCAACCTGCAGTTAACTCTCTCTCATTCTTTGCACCCTGGATGCTAGAAAATAAATGGCAGCCTATATCCCTATCCATAAAAATGCACCCTAAGCAGGACATTTCAAACTGAGGTATCTTTTATCCAGGAAACCCGTTCCCCAAAACACAGAATCTTCTCTGTGCTCTTCTCTAGCAAGGTTCAAATACTTAGTTCCAGTCAGGTTTGGTTTCGATGATCATGAAGTAGGAGCTCTCGCCTGGCGCAAGCTTCAAGTCCCAGCTCCTCTGGACTCTTATCTCTTCTTTCCTTCTTCCTTTCTTCTTGTGTCATTTAAAGGAACAAGTAAAGCTCTATTCCATGCTGAAAAGAGAAAAAAAGAAGCACAACATGTGCAGGCTTGGATGTTTGAGACCAAGTGCATTGGTGTTATTGCACAGGCTGAAAAGAATGTTGATGCCGTGGTAGAAGCTACACCAAGGATTTTGTAGAGTTTGGTGAGCACAATGACTTGCAAACTTGTGCTGTATGCTTCTCAAAGGGATATGCAACCAAGTTTTGAGTTTAAAATTTATTTAACATAATATGTACCGGTACCCACTGTCTCTTAATCATGTGGATTGAGTCTAAAGTATCTTTGTTCCGATATGATCAAATGCATGTATGGAATTGCTCTCCTGCTGCAGATAGGATGTCATGACCTAGATAGCAGAAGGGAATACTGGATGGGACTCTGGACTACAGACTGTAGGGTTGTGGGCTGAAATCCCCAGTGGCATGCCGTTGTTACTCAAGTATTTTCAGATTTCTACAGTAAATGCTTATTGAAATGGGTCTCCAGCTTATCACTGTAAATGACAATTTATTCAGTTCACTTGATAGTTTGGTAGCTGAGTCACAATGCAACTGTTCATTCTATTTCGGGTACTAAATTTAATGAAGAGTTGTCCCAAAAAACTATCTGATAAAAAAAGTCCTCAATTGTCAAAGACTGTAGAACAGAGTTCTTCAATCCTGGTACAGCAGAGCCTGAGTTCCTAATCCATCAGGTTTTGAAATTTCCATTGCGGAGATATGTTCTGAGGATAGGCAGAGTCCTTGACAGGGAGCGACGGGTTGCCTCAGTAACCACAGTTATGGGGACTTTAAGAGCGAATGAGCCTCAGCTATGGAGAATGCTTTAAGAGCACACTTTAAAATTTCCCTGAGAGGATACCAAGCAAGACGTCAGTCTTGTGATCTGCAGACCAGAAAGGATGCCTAAGATCAGGTCTCCCATATTTGGAGGCTGAGCAGTGAGAGAGCTGGGCCAAAGCAGGACAGTAGTTTAGTGAGAGAAAGGGCAGGCAAGCTATCTTCTGCAGCTGAACTGTGAACAATTGGAGCCTTAATACTCTGCTGTAGTAAGAGGAGTCAAAATATTTAAAGGGGTGGCAGCCTATTATAGTGAGAGAACAAGGTTGTTCATTGTGTCTGCTGTATGAGTGTAAATATGAGTTTGTGTGTCAGTGCTGGGTGCAGTAGAGGGACCCTTCCCAAGGCGATACATGGTACTGGGGGAGAGCGTGGGATATGTCTGGCTGCAGACCTCTGTGTGAGAAACACAGGGGAGTATGGGCACAGAGAAGGTGCAGGTGCAGCAGCATGTACATAACCTGGAGTATGAGAATAAGGCACCAGAGAGGTTGTGTGAGTGAGTCTTTCAATAAGGAAAGTGTGGGTTGTATATTGGCATGAGTGGTGAAGTGTAATAAGAGTCTCGCAGTGTGTAGTTAGAGTAGTTTGAGGTCTGAGTGCCAACATGAGAGTCAGATGCTGCGGCCCCTCAGCCTGGTGGCATCGGGAGGATTTCATTGGCTGCAGGCAGACCTGGAGACCTGAGGCTGGACTGGTCGTGAAAGGATCAGTAACTGTAATAGTGTGGAGGAGCAGGAGGCTCCAGTGTAGAGAAAGTGTAACATTTAGAAGCTAGAGACTCCAAATGAGTGAGGAAGCAAGAGACTCCATGGAGTTAATGAAAGGGACTAGCTGGAGGGCAAGAGCTGGAGTTGAAGCTTATTGAACCCAGAAATCTGTGGGTGAAGGGCTCTGGCTGGCAAAGGGCCTCTTTTGATCTTGTAGGAGATCAGATGGGACAGTGGAGTGACTAAGTTGGAGACTCTGGGTCCAAGATTGTGTGAACCGAGGGCCGGGAGGTCTCCAACTACATTTCCTGGTGCCTTGAGAACATCACCACTCTCTGAGAAGGTGTGAAAAACTTCCCCAGCACTCTCTGAGGGTTGTGTCCCAGGTTCTACCCAAGGTGGCAGCTACTACCCCTGTGGTGTCACACCATCAAGTCTATAGTTTCTAACGTGTGTGATTAATTGTAAGAGATTACTTACATTTACAACTAAAATCTAAATGTTCTTCATAGGCCTCAGAATTAAACTGATTATGTGCTTGCTTCAGCAATAAATTGCAGGTCTTGCCAATCTTTAGAAGCTGGTGATCTATGTAAATGACAACCTGCAGTGGGGACAAGGTGTAGTGGAGACCCCTGCTGTAGATTGTGGACATTTCAGACATCAGGCTTGGTTGAAAAAAATATGGTACCATATGTGAAACTAAGCTTACCAGCTCCCCCAGGTACAATCTTAAAAGCACAACTACACATCCAAAAAAAAGAGAGGTTATGTCTCAATTAAAATATGAAATATTTATTTTAGTGCTTTAGTGTATTCAAATCTACTCTACCTTCGTGCATCAGGATTCCTCAGCCTACTATTTTTATTCTACTCCTCATGTACAGTAGATTGGAGTAAAAATAATGTCTGATTTATAGGGTTTAAGTGCCATTAGGAATCAATTTCCCTTTCATACCTTATTGCACCCTTTTCTTTTGTTGCTGAGTGTTTTTTTTAACAGTTTATGCTTAAATATAGATTTCTGGCTTCAGTGCTATGATGTAATCACCTAGGAACGTCCCAAGTTTCTAAAATGGACGTCTGGATTTTTCTACATAGAGTTTCACTGCTATCTGGGGTGGTGCTGCTTGGCTTGGGGCTGGCAGATGTCTGAAAGATTGAGATCACATCCCAGCAGAGAATGAGCTGTATTTGTCTCACACAGACACGACAACTTAAGAGAGTTGTTTAACTCTTTTAAGAGCTGTTTGTATAAAAATTGATTTTTTATTGGATAATGACCTCTTCACAATTTCATATCCAGTATGCTTATAGTATTAGACAACTTTTAAGTTCTTAACAAAGTCAAACTTACTAGTCACTGAGGTTTTCCTTATTTGTTTGCAGAACTTTTGTTTTACTCTTTTAAGGGAGCTATGAAATCTCTGTGTAGATATACTGCATAAGCTTCCTCAAGGATCTTTAATCATATAATGTACATATAATTTTTTATTGGAAGCATGTACTGTATCTGGGGTATAAGACTAGTATTTTCTTCAAAACGCAGTCTTCAAAACTAAATCTACAGTATGTGCATGGACTTGGATGATCTGACTTCTATAAAGAAGGCCTCTTATTTCACTGCCTAATGGATCTTTCAATACACACATTTCCTTAATCAGATATGGTACACATTTTCTGTCCATTATCCAGTATGTCTAGAACTTTGCATTGCTCATTAAGTATAATTATATGAAGGAAGCTTGCCACAAGATACTGGAAAATGGAGGAATGTAAACTATTACAATGTGTCATGAACAAGTGCAACATTGATTGAACATGACAAAAAAACTCAAAGTTCTCCCTAGGTTTGACAAACAACATGATTTTCTTAAACATTACTCTAAATTAACTTTGCATGTGGTCATGGAATGAAGCTGTTTGATCCTACTGTTTTTTAGTTTAAAAAACGGACACAGGAAAAAAGCTGTGCACTTTTAAAAATAAATTACTTTCTTTAAAGTCTGCCCTGGTCTGCTGCTGACACATAACAAAACCTGCAAACTGTGAAATGAGCTACAGAGGCTTCAGCACAGCAGCTTCTAACTTTTGTTCAGGCAAATGAAACCACATCTCAATCAGTAGTCTGATACCCACATTGCCTTTGCAGGGCCTTGTAGTGACTGAGAGAGAATACAAAAATCTGATGAGTTTATTAAATATCATGAACAAAAGATAATTTTATGCACTTGTTTTGTTTTTTTGTTACTTTTGAAGCTTGATAGTGACACTGAAGCTGCATGCAGCAGTGTTCCAAAACAAATCAATCTAAACTTTCGTAATCTTATAGACTTTGGAAAGTAATTTACAGTACATTCAAGTTCTTTCTATACAGTATGTATGTGACAGGTCCCAATCTAAATAGCAGAGATCAAGGGGTTTTGGAACATTAAAAATCCTCGATGACTTGAACTGCAGCGAAGGAACCTTTAATTATCAACATACTGTAGATAACCATACATAGACAGTTTGCTGTTCTAACATTCAACAGCCAGTAATACAGTATAGCTCTTCGTAGACAAACATTTCTAATCACAGCCATGTGAGAATGTATGTTCTGAACCCTTATTCAATTAATTTTCACCCAATGCGTTATTTACAATGAAAAGAGAAATGAACAGCCTCTTGTGCCAGGTCAGCTACAGTATAATATCATAGATTTGGCCTGCCACAGGGTATCACGTAGTTCAGATTTCAAGATCTCCTGAAAACTGATATCAATTATGGGAAGAGAGATTCTAAAATGTAAAATGAAAGCTTTGGCTTTTGTACTCTCTAAGGTGTCATATATTATTATCATTTAATATGAACTATACTAATAAATCACATTGATTATTTTGTTGTTCACATTATCTTATAATATATTGTCACTCATTATTACCCAATGAAAAATAGGTATTCATCAATCTCAAACAATCTGCATATTGCTGTTTTCGTACAGGATGGTAAAGATGGACCTATTTACTGCTAAATATTGAATTTGTTAGCACTTTAATTTGGTGTTGTGCCTATCTTACTTTCAACCTTTGTTCTACAGTATATAAAGAGCTGCCAGGGAAGAATAAACAATTAAGGACAAATGCAATATGTGATCAGAGGCATAACATTGAAACTTCTTTGATTATGTCATACTTTGGACCATTGTATTTGGTGACAATTTCATATTTGATCATCTGGGTCCTATGCAGATTATTGCATCAATTAACTCTGAGGGAAAACTTCCCATAGAAAGTTTATTTAATCTTGTAATAAAGCAATTAATCTCACTTTTTGAATAAACATAAGAAAGTGAAAATGATGCACGCTAAAACTCAACATAAGTCCATTATTATAATGAATCATTATAAACCCAATGCTGTATATTATAGCTCCCTGCTGTGTGTCAGTAAGCCACAAGCTTCTTCAATGACTAATTACTGCTTTTCAAACCTCCAGCTCATTTCAACACAGAGGAATGCAGCATGACAGTGCTGAGACAGGAGCTCTCATTCCCTTGACATGACTATAGCAGAACTGAACATGTACAACTGGATTATCTGTTTATTACTGCAAGCCGTAACCTTGGTGTGCTCCTGAGATCTATCAGAATCTAATGTGAATAGCATAGCATTAGCTTTAGTGTGCAACACAAGGGGTAAATAAATAACTGAAGTCAAAGATTGATCACGTGTCCCTGAAGTTGACAAGTAATTTTTTTCATGCATTGCTTGGCAGCTACTTAGTTTCAAGCTAAAGTAGATCCTAAAAGTATGGTTTCAGAAACACACAGTTTCTTTATTTGTGCAACATGCCTTCTGTAAGACTTACGTAGGCCAAGGTACACATTGGTGAAAATTCCACTAACACAGGTTTGCTGGGCACTGCGTTGTTTTTCCATCATACAGTGTGTCCATACACCATGGCTTTAAAGGTGTGACAGCAAAACTTCAATTGAAATGCTAAAAAAACTATAATAAAAGCAGATAAGTACATTTGTAACTAGCATTTTCATGAATAAAACTTTGATTTCATTTTAAAACAGTACTTAAGCATGTTACCCAGACTCATGAATGTGCTTTGTTACTTTCATGTCTTTAAGACAGCCAGACAAATCTACAAAGAAAAGATTAATAACTACTGCATAAGTCAAAAAGAAGCATAGCATTCTATTTCATTCCAGGGGCATTAAATTACTAACATGTTTCAAGTAGACTTGGAAATTTGCAGTAACCAAGAATGATGCATTGATGAAAATCACTGATATAGTACTCATTCATTTAAGCCACCTTGTGCACATGGCCTTGGGCATTCCCAGACATTTTCTGAACATGGGTGTGTTAGACTTCCAAGGTCAGACAAAAATAAAATGTATACACCATACATCACTCAGAAAAATGTCATTTTTCTATTCACAGCTACCTCCAGGAGAAGGAAGAAAATCCACACATTGCTTTTCTGCAACTTAAAATTCTAATAATGAACAGACATCTTTTTCTTGGTTTGCATCAACCTTCCTAGAAAAAATAAAATAAAACCCATGTCTATTTTAAGGGCAAAGCAAGTTGTGAATACAATGGTGGCTCTAAGCATAGACCCTTGCATATAAAAAGCACTGGGTTTGTTTCTTAAGTCATCAGTATCTTCGCTTTCCAGGTAGTTTTCCTTTCACCTGCTTATGTCTTGTGCAGAGTTTGTCAACAAGTAAAGCTCCATATTCTCGTGGCTTGTTTCTGTAATTGTCATCTGTCATTGAGAAGCCCTCATTATAAAATCATTAAGGTCAACATAAACCGCTCTCAGCACATTACACATTCCCAAATCAGACCTGACATTATTTGTAAAATGAACATGGAATGTGAAGAGCAGAGAGATTTATAACCAGGTACACCAGGTGAGAAAATTGGAAAATACATTCTATTTGAAAGCACTGATCCTCAGCTGTGTTCTAGGGTAAATGTTCTTAATGTCATTAAGATGTTACAAGTTTATCAGAAGGAATGTATGTAAAGATGTAAATTTCTCTTTGCAGTACAATGTAAAGAAAAAAGTTTAAATAAAAAAAGGATGATGTTGTTGCTTTCAGTTTGTGTTGTAACAACGGTAGAATCAAATATCATGTTCTACTGGTTCACCATTATGACCTGGGGATTATTTGGGCTGAAGAAGACAACTGATTTCTGCATCATTCTCTTACAACCAACTACATATTGCCTTTATTAGAAATTTTCTTAATGTAAATGGGGGTTTAATTATTAATATTTTGATTTGTGAGTGTACTGGATATACTGTAAATTGAAGAGAACAATTGTTAGTTCAAAGATTTTGGCAAAATGCATAAAAATAGCTCAAAGCTGTGCAGAATGTAGCTGAATGTCTCAGCTACACAAGGTAGATAAATACTGTAATTTATAGCAACGGTTATGATACTGCAAATAAAACATTGGCATTTTCCCTTTAAGACAGCACTAGCTGATGTGTGTCAGAAGTCTTTGAAAGTCTTTGACTAGTTATGTCAATCTCCTGTGCATTGGACATGAATCCCCTTCTTTGATTCTGGTTTGCTGTGTCCATGCCAGTCAGGGAAGCAGTGTGTAAATCTACTTTGCATTTATTAGTTATGCACTTTTCAACTTGAGCCGGGAGATACAAAAAGTAACCCATAACTGTGCTGCAGAGACAGGAAAAGGCAGGAAAATCCATGGCATATCCTTTTATGAATGCTACTTACCCTGTATACCAGGTGATTTGTATTGCTGTGAAGGCATGTTACAATTTTGCCAGCAGCCATATCACCCTGCAACTCATAACTGGCAGCCCACTGAAGTTAAGCAGGTGTGAGCTTGGTCAGTACCTGGATGAGAGACCTCCTGGGAAAAACTAAGGTTGCTGCTGAAAGAGGTATTAGTGGGGCCAGCAGGGGGTGCTCACCCTGTGGTCTATGTGGGTCCTAATGCCCCAGTATAGTGACGGGGACACTATACTGTAAACAGGCGCCGTCCTTTGGAGGAGACGTAAAACCGAGGTCCTGACTCTCTGTGGTCATTAAAAATCCCAGGGCGTTTCTTGAAAAGAGTAGGTGTGTAACCCTGGCGTCCTGGCCAAATTTCCCATTGGCCCTTACCAATCATGGCCTCCTAATAATCCCCATCTATGAATTGGCTTCATTACTCTGCTCTCCTCCCCACTGATAGCTAATGTGTGGTGAGCGTTCTGGTGCACTATGGCTGCCATCGCATCATCCAGGTGGATGCTGCACATTGGTGGTGGTTGAGTTTACATTACCTGTAAAGTGCTTTGAGTGGAGTGTCCAGAAAAGCGCTATATAAGTGTAAGCAATTATTATTATTATTATTATTATTCATTTTGATAGATGAAGTCATGGGCTTGGCCACTGGAGACCTGCGATCGTTGCTTTTTCCGATTGATTAGGGGAGGGTGAAAACAGGACAGACGACCTCACAGCACAACCCATGTTCATGCTGGTGTTGAGGAACCCATAACAGTTCAGCTCATCCTGCATGTTGGTAGTTATTTCATATTACAGCCATCATCTAAATGCTCGGCTGTGTAATGATTGTGGGGGATGAGCTGGTGAGATAATCAGATGAAGTCTAATTGAACAATAGTGTCACTATAATAGATTAGATATGTACTTGTTCAAAGTTCTGCAGTTAGAAGCCCTACTATGCTTTCAGACTTGTGTCCTGCAGGCAGTCAATGACATTTTGGAAAGGAGTGATGTTTTAAATTTAGTTGTTTTAATTTAACTTCTTATAAATAGTCACTTTCATACTGTAAAACTGTAACTTATGTTGCACTCACTGGCATTGTGAACCAGCTTCCAATCAAGTACAATATTTATCAAAATTTAAGGGAATATGTAAGTGTATATTGGAATAAATTAGATCTGTATAAGTTAAGGAAAACAATCTCTCATGTGAAATTAATCTTCTTGGTTGTTTGTATTCAACAAAGACATTCCTTGCTTTCCATTGTGTTTGGTTTTCTTTGTCTTCTTCTGATAGTCTTTTCAGTCTTCAAGGATTACTGCTTCTCTTCTTCATTTACAGGAAGAACAAAGAGGCAGAGGAAATATCAAGTGACACAAGACTGGGGTCATAAATTTGTAGTATAATGTAAATCAGATTATAAATCACTTTAGATTGAGGAAAACAAACAGAAACAAATACCAATAATTAGTAAAGCACTCCAATGAGGAAATTGTTTGACAGCTTTATGGTTTGTTAAATTGCTTTGTTACATATGCAGAAAAGTCTCTTTCACTTAACTAAGGAGAATATGTACAGACTGAGAAATGAGTTTCTCAGCATTGAAAATGTATCATGTGTAATGACAAATTTAAATGTTTCTTCTACAAGTAGTTTTTCAAGGATTATTCTTAAAACATAATTTGTGTCAATAAGATGTGGATGTTATTTTTTTTGCCATTCCTCTGCACTGTTATCTTATTTTAATGCATACACGCACAGTATAACTTTTGAAGAGCCTACAACAGTTAAAATAATAAACCGAGCCTACAACACTCTTTGGCCATCTACAGATAATATGATAAGTGCTAGATCTCAGGAAAAAAATGTCTTTTTTCACAGCATGTACACTAAATTGAAAGTATGACTCAGTGCCCTTGATGTAGAATTACTTCATGTAACAGTGTTTCTGAGTGCCACGATCCAGTGTTACCCTGAAATGCCAATTTAATGGCACAAAAGTTGCTGGTGTGATAACACACCATACCAACTCAACTTTCTTTTTAATGTAAAATGTCTTTTTAATGACATCTGTTACTTTCTGCTATTTACACAAATAAAACTCTGCCATGTTATAAGTTTGATGGTGATGGCAACACACAAATCAGCATTATACCCTGTTCTCTCAGTCAAACCTTGCATTTGTATCCCATTCTCTTAGGAAACTCATTGTTTCAATGCTGTACAGCCCACACAGATGGTGGACAATTCAAAAAGGCTGGTTCATTGAGGTATGAGGTTTGAACATGTGTCAGTATTCCAGGGGATGTGACATCATCTTCATATTCTAATTTTACTTCTGCAAAGCAGATGAAATACTTTGAGTCATTGTACCAGATGCTTCATATTCTGAAGTCCCATAACTCTAAACAAAAGAAACTATTAACTATTATTGCATAAAAGGAGGTATATAATAAAATCCAATCAGTTCTTATACCAATTTATTACAAGCAATTTACAGTATAATAGTTGAGTAATAACACATACAGTATAACTGTACTTAAAACACCAAACTGGGTTGTTTAGTTTTATGTAAGCAATGTGGAGGTGAGGAAGGAACAGGTACTAACTTACATGACATGGGTTTATTGATAAAAGAAACACATACAAAAGGCACAAACCATATTAATAGTATGCAGAGCACATCACCTAAAATTTAACTAAGTTTCTCCTACTAGGTCCTTAACAACAACCCCAACATACCTAGAAGGCAACTTAAACAGTTTTATCAACAGAAGAATACAACCCCCTAATTTTTTAACACCTGAGAGGTTTGGCTTTGTCCAGTGATGAATGTGGGTTGAAGGCTGTAACATGCTCTCTCCTGTGTTATTCACCCCTAACCCTAACCCTAACCCTAACCCTAACCCTAACCCCTAACCCTAACCCTAACCCTAACCCCTAACCCCTAACCCTAACCCTAACCCTAACCCTAACCCCTAACCCTAACCCTAACCCTAACCCAAACCCAAACCCAAACCCAAACCCTAACCCTAACCCTAACCCTAACCCAAACCCAAACCCAAACCCAAACCCAAACCCTAACCCTAACCCTAACCCTAACCCTAACCCTAACCCTAACCCTAACCCAAACCCAAACCCAAACCCAAACCCAAACCCAAACCCTAACCCTACTTAACTTAACTTAACTTAACTTAACTTTTCTAGGGTCCAAAATAAAAAGCAATGCTGACATAGCAAGCTATGAACAATACAGCTATAAGCCATACAACCATGAAATGTATACTCACCATGTATACTTATGTAACACGTGAAGCTTCCAAGCAGTTGTTATAGTTCTTCTTTGAACTATAGATCCTTTGTCAAAGGATGTGAAATGTAGTTACCAATCCTGACATCCCCACATACAGTACACAAGTTTGTTCAATCCAAGGACCTTAAAAACAGACTGACAAGACTTGAGAGTTCAATATACAGTATCAGTTTAAATGACACCATTATTAAAGATAATGAAGTTCAGACAATATTCACAGTAACTTGAGTGCTAATGCCACCAAAATCAAAAGAGAAAGAGAAGTGGTGTTTATTTAAGACTTCAGCAGGCTGAATTACACTATACAGTATGTATACACTATACATATACAATATGTACTATATACTGTATGTAATCTGGTCAATTTAACGCTATGGCATACATTTAGGTGTCTGGACCTTTAGATATTAGTTCTGAAAGATACTGAGAGAGCATTGCTTTTGGTTTTTGTTGTCAGACTTCAATAGGTGAAGAAGAACATGCTGTATTGGCTTGTTGAGAAGCAGGGCAGAGTTCAACTGAGGTTTGAAAGGTAGTGACAACTTTTAGAATTCACACTTTACACAGTAAAATGCTCCTGCTGGGCTTGAAGTTTCAGTGTAGGTGAAGTCCAGTGTACAAATAAATAACTGAAAACGGAATTGAGGTTTTTAGATTATACACAAGTGTAAATGAGAAAAAAAAATGCTTCGGGACATTTTGGGCAAAAGTTAATCTATTTAGAAAGTAATATAGTGAGTGTGCAATATACTTGTTTAAAATAGGACTTCTGTCTTACATGTTCTGAAACAAATGATTTTGTAATGTGTAACCAATAGTCTGCCTCTTAGGTATGAATAAGGCAGTGGTTGTGTTTTTGAATGATACAAGAGAGTTTAATTATTGATGAATCTTTTGAAACAGTTTTGCCATTGGGCAACTTTAATTTCACATGTCCCACCAATAATGAACTAATGGAGACAGTTGAGCTGTCAAGGACATGAAATAGCCAATATTTTACTGCTTCCATTCAATTGCAGCTCTTCTGAATTTAAAAATGTTTTTTTTTTGTAGTCAGAAATTATATACAGTATGAACTGAATATAATTCATGCAGTTTTGAATTTTCCTTAAAACATAGGATTTATTGTTAGGATTATATTGAATGCAGTTTTTTTCTGATACAGTGAAGTTAAGCCAAGGCTACAGATAGATGAGAGTGAAGTATCTGTGAGTCAGAATCTGGACCATCAAGTTTCTAAGGGAAGATACTTTTGATAATGGAGCTGGTTAGGCTGCTCAGAGTGGAGGATGAAATGGTGTAGGTTTGATACTGGGACAAATGGAGATGTTAATGGGAGAGTTGATCAGGTTGTTGTCAAACTGTAAAAAACATTCTGTGAAAATAATGTGACAATTAGTCTCTGGAGTTGAGTAATAATTATGTGAAAATGGTTGAGACTGCTACTTGAAAATCTAAAACTGCAAGGAACTGCAGGGCCCTTTTTAGAGGAATATGTGAGGAGACACCAGTATTGATAGAAAAGAATAACATTAATACAGTGCATGAGTGAGGTTTAAGATTGATAAGTCTAATGCCTGGTATTGCTGCCCTGTAGTGTTGGGGCCCTGGGTTCAATTAAGGATATTTGTATGGAGTTTGTCAATAATCGGCAGCTTAGAGGTAGGAGGGAGGGGCATTGGGGTTAATGAGTACTTCCCTGATTTTCAGTTATTTTTACTTCTACACAACAAGTATTGATAAATTTAGAAGATATTAAATTGGAAAGTAAAGAGAAGACCAGGCTTACAAAAATCATGCGCAACTTTCATGCTGCTTGTAAAACCACCAATGACATTTAAGATTCCAGCTCTTTTCTCTTTCTCTCGTTTTCTTTTTCTTCTATTTTCTGTTTGTCAGTACAATGCTTTTATTTTCACATAATGACTAGAATTACAATGGGCTCCCTAAATAGAAATGGAGTACTCAAGACTGTTGAGAGAGTGGTTCTTTCTGACTATTTGAAGTAGAATATTAAAGTAGTGTTTCTCCAGGAAACACATTTGGATGGCTTAAAAAAATGTGTTTACTGGTTTAGTGAGTGGGGAGGACATTATCATGCTTGTCCATGGTATGAATTTTAGTGCCTGGATCTGAATGTTAAACCTGGCTCTTTCAAAGTTTGTAAAGTTGTCAAAGTCTTTTGAATGTAGAGGCTGCTTTAGGAAACAATGTTGTTTTTTAATGTATGTGTAGAATTATGGAAATGACAGAATGTATTTAAGGTTTTAAATTGTGCTATAGTACGGTGCAGATCTGACGGGGTTGTTTTGGAATGAGATTTTAAATGCTTAATGGAGAGTTCATTAGATGTGATAGGAATGGGTTAGAGCCATACATTGTTCTCACATTTAGCAAACTATTAATTATTAGAATGTTAGAGTGGAGAGCTATATATCACAAATTAAACAAGGAATGTGTTCTTTAGGTACTTTAAGTTTTATTTCTTTGAATTCCATTTAAATTATTGATATTCAACTCTTGGCTGGGACGTTCTACTCTGAGATGTATTCATCAGTGCAGGTGAAGTCTCAGACAGTTTAACAATTCCTGGTGGAGTTCCTGAAGGAGGAAGGGTTTGACTACAGGGAGAGCTGACACTGGAGGAGCATACAGATGTATTGAATGGGCTACACCATGGCAAAACTCTGGGAATTAATGGTTTACCAACAGATGGAAGCTTCCCAATTATAATTTGGAATGATCCATTCAATGTGTATGATGAGCCCTCCATTTCCAGTGGATAGAGGAATTTGACACGATTGTAAACTGTTTGGTAGATTTATATTTCCTTTTTATGTATGCATTTCTGCACATATGCTGTGCTGTTTTAATGGGATTGTCTTTTATAATTATGTTTCATTGCCTCATAACAGTAACAGGTTACACAGCTGACATGATGGTAGTAGAAAATGTTTGTTAGGATGTTCAAGCACTGACATATTGGCAAAAAATAATCTGCTACAGATAACTGGAGGAAAAAAAAGCCTTCCCTTTTTCTTTAGGGAATCAACCTGCCTAACATATCATTTGACCTACAGTGGAATAGAAGTGATTTTAGACATTTGTAGGTATATTTAGAGAGAAATAAGGCATCTAAAGAAAACTGGAATTAGGTGAAAACAGACTACAAAACTAAAAGTGGGAGAGGCTTGTCAAACAATTGTCCTACAGGTGCTGGGTTTTAGTTATTAATAACTTTGTTACCTAAATGTTGTGTTATACAGTACATACTGTAGTTGTGCAGATTCTCCTTTGAATCTGTTAAAAATTCAACCTTGCTAGAGGTTATTGGGATTGATTAAATTGGGTGAAACAGAGAGTTCTGTATCTTCTGTTTGAGGCTGGGGGCAGTCTCTACAGAGACTGTTCTACATGCCAAAATATCTCCCAGGGAAACTACTTGCTTTTGTTTCCTGGCAGGAGATATGTTTTTGGACAGCATTGTTAGGTGTTCAAGATAACAGTCTCTCCCTTCCTTATCCTGGAGAATCACACACCTGTTGGTTTTCATTCCATCTAATTCTTATTACTTAGCCAAACACTTAATTGAACTAATGAGTTACAATACTTCATTGAAAGAGCTGCAGTTATTTTTTTTTCCACCATATCATTTATACATTTATTTTGCTTATGAAAAGCAATGATTAAAAGGCATCCTGCAACATGTTTAAGAGCTGAAAACATTTCAAATTAATCTTATTATTCTGTACACGGAGATGGGACGAGCAGTCGATCTTGAGGCACGTAAAGAACCCAAGTGCTGGGCGAGAGGCAACTGAGTCAGGGAAACCCTCAGACAGCACACTGGAAAACCGCACAGAGCTGAGCACACACAGAGACCAGTGGGCAGTACAGTAGAGTGCTGTGCTAAGCTAACAGGTGGCATGGAACTGTAACCAACTCGGGACACAGGGAAGAGCTACTGTATGTGCAGACAGACATTGTGCTGTGGCAGGACAGGAAGCAAGGGCAAGAGCACAGAACAAGATCAGGATCAAGCAGGTGGGGATTAAGGCCAGTGAGAGCAAGCTAAGCAGGGTCCAAAGCACAAGGGGAAGCCTGGGAGACCAGGTTGAAGCAAGCAAAAGTCCAACCTGAGATACAAAATGAAGAAAAATAAAGCCAAGGGATGATCCAAGAGACAAGGTACAAAGCAAGCAGAGGTCAGTATTCCGAACAAAGCAAGGGGAAAACAAGGGGGAAAAGCTAGAGAAACACGGACAAGAACTCAAGTTGAAACTCAATGACAGAGCCTCGAGCTCTGTTAGATCCGAGAATTTATCTTGAACATCTGGAATGGGCATGGTAGCAAACCTTTTCCAGGTCCTTCTAGTCTCCAGAAGTCTTAATTGGTTTCTGCAGAAACTGTGGGTTTACGGTGAAGCTGGCTGCTGTGTCAAAGTAAGCAGCTCGCCATGCTGCTCAGCAGCACGAGTGGACATAACAGTTCTTATGTTTACTAAGGGTTTTATTGTGCAAATGGGTTCAAATCATGGATCAGTTATGCCTATTTTATCTATTATGCCCTTGCAATTTTGTGGGTGGGTTTGGGATACGTTTATGTTTTTAAACTTTATTATGATGTGCTTTTTCTATAAATATTTCTTTGCTGACTGAACAAATTCTATTTGAATTGTGTATCCCTGTGCAAATTGTTTGCTCAAGATGAAGTGATGTAAGTGTGTTCCAATCATAAAGGGATCGTTATGATGAAATGAGTAGGGGGTTTGTGTTTGTATTGTTCTCTGTGATCTTTGTTTTTTTTTTGTTTAAAAGGAAAACAAGTATACTGTGTATTTAAATTAACTGCCCCTTTAATAATGTCCTGAAACAATGTATTCTGCCCTGAAGCAGTGTTCATCAGACCCTAGATCAAAGCAACCTCTAGGGTTCAGACAACATTACCAAAGACCAGATACAATCCACACAACACATAACTGAGACTGTGAGCCTTTTCCTGAATACATATTTTATTGAACGAAAGGACACTATTAGTATAGTATTAGTATATCAGTATGTATTAGTATAATATTATGTTAATACCCTATGGCTGTACTGTAGTTCCCTGTATTTCTATCTTTTAAACAAGGATCATGTTGATATCAAGCAGGCTCATAGCAGTTTTAGTCCTGGTCTTACTATGATCTTTAAAATCATAAGTCTGTATCAAGTCCTGAATTCTTCATATTTGTTACGTACTATTTTGTGTTAAATAAGTACCTTGTTACCCTCAATGTTAACATTTCAAGCCAGATATTGCCACACTGCCAGCAGTGGAATGACTATGAATACAGAGACTATAAATACACAACTTTGTCACTCTCTCTTGCATATGGAAATGAGACATTGTGCACTAAATGATTCCCCAACATTAACATTAATTAGGAAAAGGGAATGCATGCAATTGAAGAATATAATGACTACAGTATCTTATAGTCTAATGAAATAAATGCAGAGTAGCTTCCACTAAAAAGTTAATCTTACATGATTTCAGATGGGGTAAACCACAGCTTGAATTCTTTCCCCTATTTCATTATGACAATTATTTAAACATTAGCTCACATTAGAAATCCTCCCTGATGGATTGACAAAAACACAATGGCATACAAAGTCTTACTTGGCAGCCACCCAGAACATAAAGGCAAGGGTTTTTCACGTCAGGAGAAAAAGTTAAACGTCTAGAGATCTATTAACACAAGCCTATACAGTGCCAAATGGCAGAGCTGGCAGAGTGCCGAGCTGCAGTATTCTCACTTCTACTAAGCTGTAAATTTGCAAACTTTCAAGAAGGAAAAAAAATGATGTGATACAACATAATGAGTAAACAACACCAAGAGTAATACATCCTATCAGAATTGGTAATTAATTTCAACCCAGTCATTTTTTATGGATTAAGGCACTTGCCAAGAGCAGCTAAACAAAGAAAGAATTAAAAAATACAATAAGATAAAAGTGGGAAACATTCCACCTCCATAGCATGCAGGAAGCACTGGAAAGGGAGATATTAATGGAGCTGTAAAAGGTGCTAAGCAAGTTTCCTATCACCTGGAAGCAGACATGGCACCTCAGGCACCTTATTGTTACTGAATTGTTTCCTTTTTATTAACATCCCCAGCTTCCCTTGTCTGTGAGAATACTACACTTAATTCCTGCTTCTTTCTGCTAAAGGTGGAGGTTTTAAAATTTCCCATATTTCTTTACTACTGAAACTGTTTTAGTTCTGCTCTGATATGAACATTGGAGTCTTTCTCAACATTAAGGAAAGAGACACCCACCATAAAAAAGTAAAGAAGAGGGTTTACGCTATTTATAAAGACAAAATAATAGCAGACTCCAATCACTCTTGCAAAACACAGATAACAGCAGGCTGCCCAACCAATAAAATGCTTATTCAGAGAGCAGGCTGGATTTCATACTCAACAAATTGCAGTTAGGACTATGCCGTTTGTTGGCTGTGGCTGAGATTCACCATGTAATACTGCATAATTGGCTGAGTGCTGCCCAGGATAATTTTGGGTCAGAGTCAGGTAACCTTAGCTAGCTGTGCAATCCTCGTCCCTTCCACTTGTTGGACATCTGTGAGCTTTCCACATGGTCAGGAAAAGAAGCCATCCTCTTGTTGATGATAACTCTCCTCTAGTTGCTGCTAGATACTGTAGGTTGCAGTTTGTAGGTCTTGCAGTGTGAAAAATTAACATTCTTTAAAAGAAAACATGCAGTTCTCATTGATTCCTTTATGTAACAAGAGCTGAACCAAATTGATTAATAATTTTCAGTTCTCAGTGGCAAGGGGGATGGGACAAAATTACATAAAGAAAAACAAACGGTGTGTGAATGAGCAGGCCTGCAGGCAGTGAGTATGAAACTAGAGACTCATTACCAAGAACTATAACAAACCTTCAGCAAAATCATTTATAAATGTAAATAAACCCTGGCCATTTGAAAGCTGGGGCCAACAAAAATAAGCAAAGATTCAAATTAGAGAAAGATAAAATATACACTGCAGGATGGTCAAAAGACAATACTCAGAGCCACAAGCTCCACAAGCCTTTCCCCTCAGACATGTGTAGGTAGGAAGTTGCAGACACAGTGGCTGATTGGCTGAGCAATCAGACCTGTGTTTGAACTGCACTGTTACCAAGTTTGCTGTTTTGAACTTAGTGATTTTGTTTTGAGTGTATGAGGGTGCATTGTTGTTCAGTATCTTTTTGTCATGAGTTGGGCTTGTTGAAATTGTGGGAATTACTTTTTTATTTCAAATGTTATTTATGTTAGATATCTTTTCAGTCACACCCCAGACCAGCCTATGCAATGTCAACCAGCACAGGCTGGGATAGTCTCTCTTGGGCTTGTAGAAGTTTTGCAGGGGTTTGTTTTGAAAGAAACAGCCACGTGTTTGGCACTGCTGATCTCAAGGAATCATCACCACAGCCACTCTGCTACTTTGTACAGGTGGTTAGCATTCTGTCCAGCCACAGGAAATGTCAGGTATAAATTTTGTTTCACATTTTATTATGTGGTGCAATATTCAACTTCCCCTGTCACAAAATGGAGCTTACTGTAGGTTCAGGTCTTCTTGTCCTGAGAGGAAATTGACACTTACTGGTCTAGCAAAATTGCTTCTTTTATTATTTAGATTTCTTTAGAGGTCTCCCATGCAATTGCTACCCCTCCATAGCCCAGATACGCTTTTGATATCCGAGATTAAGAAATAAGATAAAACTGCACAGCAAGGGGGCTGTAGGCCAAATGTAGATTCACAAAGCCTTTTAACTGCAGATGAAATACCTGCTTATGTCCTGAAAGTTGCAGCATGGAAGTTAAATATGTACAGTGGGACTAGGATCAGCACTTTCAGACTACCTGCAAGTGTTCAGTGTGATAAGAGTTGCTTTGTAGAAGTAGAAAGTTTTTATTTCCTTTATGTATTTTAAGGAGAAAATGGCACTCACCCCAAGGTGAAGATCAGCAGTTTTTTTTATCTCCAGCTCATACAAACCACAGCTTTGTGCAACAAGAGATACAATAGGATCTCTCCACTTTCAGAATCATGCTAGCATTGACATGAAACAGTGTTTCCAAATTGGAAGGTGATGTGAGGCCTTTAGCTTCTTTTCATTATGTATTAATTATTCTTTTTATTATGTATTCACTATGGATTTGCTCATGGTTTGTTTCGTTTTCTGCTATTTATGAGGAACAAATAATAGGTTTATTCCATGCTGAAAAGAGAAGTAAGAAAAGACAATGTTTCAGCTGTGGAGCCTTCTTCGGGTGTAAGATAGGGCAGTCAGCAAAAATAATATAGCATGGGAAAACAGAAGCCAGAAGAGAGAAGGGAGGCGGGAGCAGGGGAGAGGCAGAGCGGTCAATCAAGTGGTGAGAGGTTGAGAGAGGTGAGGAGAGATGTGCTAAACATCAGGTTAAACTCTTTAATAGGTGTACTGTAAGTCGCTATTGATTTCAATGTCTTTCATGTTTTATGCTCCTCTAGTTTCTACCTCAACACAAAATATACACTTGATATACAGTATCTTTGTTGACGAGCTTCTGTGTTTCTGTGTTCAGAATACCTATGTTATACATTAGTTATACAATAGTTGCCTTTGCATTTTTAAATGTTCCAATTTAATTTCTTTCAACCTATTGGAATTCTGAGCAAAGAAAACTTTATTTCTTTATTCTGTAAATGTAAATTACTAGTCAGCCAAGGGAATAATCCAGTTATTCCTCTATGATCAGATCCTTAAACCTCAATATCATTTTTAATGGCAGACAGATGAAAACTTAATGTAACATTCTATCTTTGGTGTCATTGGGGCACCATATAATTTTCTGGACATAAATTCCAGACAAGTATTTTTTATGGGATATCCAACACAATCTGCAGGCCATATCTTATGCTAAGGCTTTGAAAGGTGAAATTGATGTCTGTTTCACAAAAAAGTGTTTCAGAGTTAATGCTTGCATCTACAGTATTAAACATGGCAATTCACTTAGCAATTATTTCTGGTATAAAATCGATTTGGTTAATTATTCATGTTATTTTTTAATCTAGCAATTTTGTACAATAACTGGACTTTCCTTATGAAATAATAAATTTATCTAAAAGATAAAAGTGTAGATTGTTTCATTCTCAACTTTAATATTGACCAGGCACTAAAATATAATTTCCATAATAGTGCTTTAATAAAGAAAGAAAATTGCATGAATCCACAGCAAACTTTTTATTGCTCAGAAAATGGGTGAATAAATATAAAAGTTGATATGTTAAGCAAAAGAACACTTTTGATTTTCTGTTTCCAGTATTTCTCATTAATCCAGAGTGCTAAAACCTATTTAATGACGTAAAATATGGTGGCCTTTATCTTTCCTCATTCCAAAAGCCCATTTATATCGTTCAATTTGTGAGCTGTGCTCCAAATGTAATTAGGTTGTGATGTTGGTTGTAATGTGACATCCGAGTTTAGCCAGGGTATTGTGAACGCTGCTTAAAATGCATGCAATGAGTCTCACACAGAATTCTTTGTTGTATGCAAAAATGTCTGTAAAGCTAAGATTTCTGAAACATTGACACTGACACAAAAAACATACATGAAAATGGAACCATAAAGACTCAAGCCTCTATTTATATTATGCAAAGTCTTCTATATCCTATGTTAAAAAGGAATATATTGCACTGTATTCTGCATATGGACAAGCAAGGTATAGCAGACCACATCAAAGGTGTTTTTGAATCTAAATGAACTAAATTTAGATATCATTGTTAACAAAAAATCACATGAAGGTAATGTGACTTTCTGTATTAAAAAAGACACCATATTTATTTTAGCCACATTCAGTTAGCATACTTGTGTTCCATCAATGCTATTGTTTTTACAGTCTACAGATGAAGGCCCTAAAGATTGAAAAGTAAACATTATCACATTATCTTCTTGTAAATCAAGCTTTCATATCTTCAAATACAGTATGTCATATTTCTTAAAACAGAAACAGATAAAAAGCTTATGGTGTCTTATTTTGTTCTTTGTTAAAGAGCAACAATGGTTAAACGTAACTTACTGTATATGGAAGTTGGTGTGTCAGGTGAAACAAATGTCTCCTTGGAATAATAAGGAAACAAAATGACACACAAGTACTGTATATACAGTATATATCTTAAATTTTGGCTGTAAATGTAAGTCCCTATATATATATATCTTGCTGTGTGTCTCTGTGTGGCAATTACATACATTAGTGACTTTCTTCTTTTTTCATAATAGTCCAATGAGTTATGTTGAAATATACACCAAAGCCTTGTGGTTTTTGTTGGTTATTATTTCTTCCTGGGTGAATTTCTCTTTGAGAAAAAAATAGAAATAGAATGCAGATTTGATTTTTTTTCAGTGGTTCATAGAATCATATAATATACTTACTTATGAGGTTTGTCCCCTGAATCAAATGTTAAGCTGTTGTGCTTGCTTGATGTTCTGTACCGGTAAATGTTCATGGATGAATGAAGAAATATTAAAATAGCAGATCATTTAGCTTCAAATAATTGTCTTTCTGCTTGTTTGGCAGTTGCCTCACAGGGGGATAATTCATAAACCATTTAAACTCCGCTTAGTTCTGTGTTCTTAGTTATGACCCAGAGGAAAATGAAATCATAGAGCTATGAGTCTTTTACAATGACTATGATAGCTATTCTCATTTTTTTAATTTAATATCCCTCGATTCCTACATAAACTAATAACAAGACTCGTTTGTTTGTTTTTTTAAGACCACTTCAATAAAAAGGTGGAAATTATGATTCCATCCCCATCTAATGAAACTCTAGAATAAGGAGCATGCCAATTGCTAGCCTGATTATCTTCAATTGTGGCCAGCTCATAACAATCTGGAGAAACTTACAGTATTTGTAGAAAATAGGCACCACGTTTTGCAATATATAATTTTCTTAATCTACCACACTTTTTGTTTGTGTTTTTGCTGTGCTTAACTCTATTAAAACAACAATTTGAGATGGCATTCGCTTATCAAAGCTTTGAGACACTTGGTATAGACAGCAATCATGGTTTGTGTTCAATAAACAAGGACAAAATGGTATTTCTTCTATTGTGTGGGTGTGTTTAGAAGCTCTTTCACCCTATGAATATGCGTCATCGGATGTGTCGGTGGAGTATAGGAATAAAGGAATAAAGCCACTGCTGGAACATAGCCTGATGGAACAGAGCCCACCATGTTAAAGTCTTCCACAATGAAACTGAATTGAATATGTTCATTATGTTGTCAACTCTTGCATTATATATTATATTAATAACATAACCCTAGTCATAATGTCTACAGTATAGGTGGGCTTTCTTTCCATTTTTCCCTGAAGCACGATTCATTGGCTAATCTCAAATCCCTACAATGCAACCCTGATAGGAGTGAGATTACAGATGGGACAAACAGCATTTTTATGTCTACAAACAAATCCAAATGGGATGACTTCCTATTGCCTCACTAGAATTGACTTTGTTTTCCATATAAGCATATAAATATACCATATAAATTAAATTACAGTACATACAAGTGCAGTTATACAGTATCTACAGTATAACTATATTGTATAACTATACTGTATTTTGATATGATTTACACCAGTTGAGAAAGTATCAAAAGGAACTTTTGCCTGATGCAGTTCATTAAGGGCAGGCTGCAAGTTTCACGGTGCCATGTGAGTGATTTGATAATTGAAGGCATGTACCATATGATATTATCACAGGCACGTACATTAGGACACAAAGCATGACAATACCATAAGAAACCATATCAAAAGAACTTAGTTTAAAACACAGAGGAAAGTCCTCATGAAAAATAAATTGCTTGTGGCAAATGTACAATAAGATTGTGTTTTGTGAAGAAAGTAAGAAAGTTTCCATAGTCTTTTTCATATGATTAATCAATATATCAATCAATTGCAATTTATTATGGTTCCAAGGTAATACTGTCAGGCAGGTGAATTAATTAAGCAATCAATTAATCGATAAATCAAATAATTTATTAATTGATAGATTTTCTTGCCAAATGTCATGATTCAGAATGCCTAGCGAAATCTACAATAATGCATAAAGTAAATACACAAAAAAATAGTTCAAAACCAATACAGACTGTGCATGTAAAATGCAGTCAAAGCCTTAAAAACATTTTAAAATATAAAATGACTATGTAAAAATGTCATATATGAACAGAACAGTTCAGAAACCATTTTCACCGAGAGCACTGACAATACTCGATGACAGTAAATGGACACAGCGGGATAAGATTTAGGCTGCCTGAAAGCCCTGTTTTTATGTCTTCTGTAGTATATGCCTCAGATGAAGCCAAATTACAGATTATAATGATTTCTAATTTGTAGAATGCTGCTCTTGCATAACCTACTGACCCACATACAAGTAATTAGTGACTGCCTGGGACTGTGTTTATTGTGTGAAAATACAATTGTTACAGACACAAATCTGTTATCCAACCCACTTTTTATTGTCTGTTGATTTCTAAACTATTTAGAACACTATGTTTCTTTTCTCCTGTGTTATAATAGCAGCAGGGCTCCACCTGCATGGCTATTAATCCCATTCACATTTATAGTGCTTTGGGGGGTTGATTATTTACTGCAGCCACTTTGGGAATGGAATGTCAAGCACGATAAAGACTGAACCCATCAAAACACTAAAACTGATACCACTCATGACAGACAAGCTGTGGTATGTAAATGGGATATTGCTTTTTAATGTATTGATCTCACTTGCATGGATTTTGCAAGTTAAACATGGCATACAACAGTCATCACTTGGGTATATTTTAACTAGGTACAGTATATACAGTAGGTATATTTTAAGCATTTACACTGTTGAGAGAAATGTGTGAAGACAGTGTTACTCGCGTCAAAGATCAGTCAGCAAACAAGGATATTGGATTTAACTAAAAAAAACAATTAACAAAATAAATGTTGAGTACTGGACACAATTTAAGCATCCAGTAACCTTTGTTTGATGAAATATGCAGTTTTGTTAATTAGAATGACATCACCATGTAAGAGAGTACTCACTATTGTCTGTGATAGACACTTTCTGAAAGTATTTCTACTGTACTGTCACGATATTAGTTCCCCCTCTTTAAGGGTGCTCCAGCCCTTTCACTCAAGACTGTATTCTATGCACTTGCTCCCTATTCCCAGCCCACCTTAAAAGCCAGGCGCTGACGCTCATCCGTCAGCGCCTGGCATCTGATTTCCATATCGTGCGAGTCCGGGACCTGGAAGCGCCTGGTCCCGCTAAGGTTTTAACCTCGGTTCCCGTTCCTGTTCCCCGTCCGCCGGTTCCGACCCAGCCTTCGTGGTTTTTAATTCTTGCTCTGATGGATCTTCTGGTTTTGGATTTACCCTTGTGTTTTGGATATTCCCAAAGGACTACTCTCTCGGATTGTTCGCCTCGGCCACACCTCCCCCGTGCACCAGCGCACCTTGGACACGCCCCCCTGTCTTCAGCCCCGTTTTCCTGCATGACGTTTCCCTAGTGTTTCCCCACTCCGTCGGACTGTGTCGTCCGCATAGGGTCCGGAAAGAACTGTTCGTTACATGTAGGTCATTTGATAATATTGAAAATATAGTGCAAATGCAGACTGTATAGACCTATAGGCTTTATACATGTAGATCTAAAGGTCACATTATCTAATAATTAAATCAGCAAGTAATTCATTATAATAGTTATTTAACTCTAGTACTAAAAGTTTCAAAATCTACAAAGTGCTGTATTGTAGAATTCCTCAGCAAATGAAGTGGAGTCTTTTGATATCATACTGTATATTGTTGTGCAATTTTTTAAAAAGATTGATATACTGTATCACTGCCAAAACCACATTAGTCAATCTTATTGGCACAGTCTACTTTGTTAGTTGTAAAGCTTAGGACAGAACAAGGATGGTATTCAAATGTATCTTAATTCGAAGTTCCTGATACCAGTATTACAGTCAGAAAAAGTGTATCAGTGCATCAAAGGTATTATTAAGATAGCAGGTGTTCTACTTGTGGAAAAGTACAGATTGTTCCACTAAATGAGCAGTAGGAAGGTGGGGCACATTTGATTTTACCAAGGTATCTAAATAATTCCTCCTCGCATTTAGTAATACTTTCCTTAAAATAAACTGGTTAACAGTACAAAAAAAGACTTAATATGCACTCCTTGCTGATAAGGAAGTTTTTTTTCCATATGAAGTCAAGCTGTCTTAACAAGATGCATAAAATATTCATTTTTCATAAAATAAATATTTAGGGTAACAGTTTTATAACTAGATTCAACCCAAAACAAGAAACCTAGCTAAATCACTGCTTCCTTAAAAAGGAATAAAACTTTATTTGAAGGTGTAAGAGTCAAGGGTGTTAATTTATTGTTATTGTATATCTTGTTGAGCTTGTCTGTATTATTAAAAAGTCAGTGAGGTGGATGTACAGTAGGTCAGGTAAAGAGAATGTTGCATGATTTTCAGGAATAAAGATCTAAAATCCATGCTCTTCAAATTCAGATCTTTAACCAGGACAGAACTCTTGGGGTATGTCTGATTTACAAGGGGGTCCTTTTCAAAGGCCTCAAATGGTAGGGTGGCTGACACAGAAGGAATCTTTGAAAAATGAGTCAATTACACTGTTTTTTTTAAGTATTCCCATTTATGATAGCAGGATGGTCATTTATCATTAGAGTTTTAAGTCAATGGTACAGCATGCTGATCCTGCAGAATTTCTGATTAAAGTTTAGTTCAGTCTTCTCATATGTCCGTTTAGTTCATAGAAATGTTTGCTGAAAAAATATTTTTAAAGTGAAATAAGAGACATGCAAAATGTTTGCCAGTCACTGTCACTTTGCAGACACTCATATCTAATATGGCATGTAATTATTTTTTGTCTATACATATTTTACTAGCCCTTTTGAACATTGGTGTTTGGTGGAGCACCTGGGGTAAATTAACTAGTCAAGCATACAGCAGGATGCCCGTCTGAGATTTGATCACAGGACCTTCCTGTCATACGTCCAAAGCTGCTAATTCCTACTGCACACTACAGTCCCTACATCTGTGCACTGAGAAACTCATCCATTTTGTGCTGTACAAAATGGTCCTCATAATTTAATCACATTTTAATTAAGTGTCATATATACTGTACCTGATCCTACATTGCAGAACAAACAATGCTGCACCTAAAACTCAGTAATGAATGTTTATTAATTATATATATTTTAATGATTCATGATTCTTTAGATTTCAAAGAGAGGACCGAAATGCCAGAATTAAAAAAAAAAACAACAAAACTGTAGACTGAAGATTATATACTGTATAGATTATACATTAATACTACAGGGAGAATGTTGAAATAATAACATTTAGCACCTTATTGCCTACAGGAGAGAAAACTACCCTTTTCCCCTATAAAGCAGGTGCTCATGGAGCTGCCTCCACAGCTGAAGCCCTCTACTTTAGCCTTTTCTTCCTTTGTTTCCCTAGTCTTCACTCTCTTGCCTGAGGCACGGGTGAGTTTAAAATCCCTAGATCATATGAGGAAGAACTGCATCAGATTGAAAGAGATGTCCTTGTTTAGTAACAGGACCAGAGAAGAACAGAGGTTTCATTCTTCTTAAGAAAACCCTTTTTCCAAAACACAATTATATCATAATTGTCTCTTGTTGATTAATTTACTTTTACTGCTCCGATCTTCTCAGGCTCCCAAGGCTTAGCTTTCCTCTAGATCTTAAACAGTGAAGCTTCGTGTCATTTTATGTTTTCACAGTGGTATAGTGTGCTTTGTGACTGCCCTGATGTGCTCATTAACAATATGTTAATACAAATTAATTAAAAATAAAAAACAAAAACTCAACATCAATTCACGAGGAATAACATAACCCAGTAAGAAAAAGCATTTAGGGATACAGTAAAGTAATAGTAACCTTGTACTGAATTAATATAGTCTTCAGCCTTCAGTTTATGAGGTTTTTAAAGATTAGAAAAGTTTATCTGAGTAATTTAGCAATTAAGCAAGTAATGTTACAATGAAGGAAACAGTGGTCCTTGAGGGCTGAAGGATATTCTGATTTTCTAAATTAATTGAACATACAGCACCTCCTATTTAATTGCTCAGAGTTAAATGGGCCTTTTAAAATATGAAATCTCAGGACTAGGAAGGGAGACCTCTGGTCTAAACTAAACACTACTACATTTAAATCCAACTGAGCTAACTTCTGCTACTTAGTCACACCTATAAACTTTTATCTTCTCAGGCTCCCAAGGCTTAGCTTTCCTCTAGATCTTAAACAGTGAAGCTTCGTGTCATTTTATGTTTTCACAGTGGTATAGTGTGCTTTGTGACTGCCCTGATGTGCTCATTAACAATATGTTAATACAAATTAATTAAAAATAAAAAACAAAAACTCAACATCAATTCACGAGGAATAACATAACCCAGTAAGAAAAAGCATTTAGGGATACAGTAAAGTAATAGTAACCTTGTACTGAATTAATATAGTCTTCAGCCTTCAGTTTATGAGGTTTTTAAAGATTAGAAAAGTTTATCTGAGTAATTTAGCAATTAAGCAAGTAATGTTACAATGAAGGAAACAGTGGTCCTTGAGGGCTGAAGGATATTCTGATTTTCTAAATTAATTGAACATACAGCACCTCCTATTTAATTGCTCAGAGTTAAATGGGCCTTTTAAAATATGAAATCTCAGGACTAGGAAGGGAGACCTCTGGTCTAAACTAAACACTACTACATTTAAATCCAACTGAGCTAACTTCTGCTACTTAGTCACACCTATAAACATTATGCAACTGAACCAACCAACCAAGGAATATTCCTGACTTCCAATAAACTATAGTACCTAATTGCATACAATTAACTGTCAATGAACTATTAACATCAGGTAAACTATGTAGTACCCACAACATTTCAACCTCCCATTTAGCCTCCTCCCCTTGTGAAAGCCTCACTCACAATTGTATCCTTTTCTCAGATCTACAGATTCCCTCATTTGTTTACATACAGTACCACTGTGGTATTCATACTTATTGGAACCATGTCATATAAAATTAAAATAACAAGCTGTGCTGAATATCATAATATTGTATTTATTTCTATCTCTTTCACTTATTCTACATAATTAGCAAAAATGGCAAGTCAATTTTGGATGTAACTCATGTGCAGGCAAATTGGTTTCTGCACAGCAAATTCAATAACCTTGCATTTTTTGCCTGAATTCTACCATCTTGATTCCAGGGAATGGATAGCTCAGATTACCACCCACTGTACTGTAAGTTTCAAATGGTTTTTACTCAGTGTTTCTACTGAGTGAATGTTTCTCAAGGTCAGTTTCAGCAAGGCTACTTTTTCACTGTATTTGTACAGTAAATCACCTTCTTGTCTTTGGTCTGAAGTGTAGGCCACATATCTCATACACACATTGAATATTGTTTGAGCAGATTGTTGTTATTGAGATAAGCAAAAATGATTTACAATACAGGCAGTGAACCTTCGGACTGCGCCCAAAAGTCTATGAAGAAAAAGAGAATAAGAAATCAAAAATGTTTCACAATAAAATAATATTTTTAATTTCTCTACTGTATAAAAAAAGATACTGTCATGTGCATTGGATATTGGACTCAATTATAAATGAGTGCATCTTATTTGGAGATACAGTATTTTTCAGAGGGCTGATATTGACATACAAATTCAGCATAACCTGATATAGAGCTTTTTGCAACCTGAGGAAACAGGTGTTTGGTGGTCATGATATGAAATCTGAAAGCAAAAAAGAGGTTCTAGTATCCTATCATTATTCTTGCTTTAGTGTGGCGATCAAACTGATATTGTAACACCCAAGATAACACCTGCTCAATCTGCCAGAGAATGCAGATCCTATATTGGCCTCATCAGAGTCACAGTCTGGCTCTTTGAAGACAACGACCTTTGACTGTAAGGGACATGAATTACAGTATGTCTGCCATTCTACAATGTCATTGATATGCCTTTCTGAGAAGAACATTTAACAGTTATAGCTAGTGAGGGTGGCTCCAGCGGACACATTACAACCCAGCCTCATTTTTCACCCAGTGCTGTATGTAAGTCTCTGAGGGATTCATGAATTTTGTTTAGTGGGTAACAGTTAATATCAAGGAAGACAAGCTAAATTCTACAAAACTGATGGTAAGCTTTTTCAATTCTCCACATGATAAGTGGTGATTCAGTAAAGATCTTGACAATAATCCTGCTCCCAGTCAAGGAGTTGTTAACATTTCTTCTGGAACAGTCAGATACACTGGGGGAAGCTCTATGGGCCAGGTGATCAGGCATTTTTTCCCCAGTTAATAAAAAGAGCTGTGTCCCAGTCTAGTTCCTTCCTGGGAAGGATCCTACACTGTGCTGTAGAGATTGCTGGAGGTGGTGTATTGGGTCAGCCTGGGACTGCACAGAGGGTGAAGTCTAGAAAAAGCAATCATGCCAGCGTGTTTACCCAGTAATCTTTGATAGATCCTTGTCAATTTAGCTTCAAGGAGCTACATAGATTTTTAAAATGCATTTTTTTCCATTTATTTATTCAGGTAGATCTCTGTTGGCATGGATCTGCTGTGGCCAGGATTCCATAACAACAGCAAAAATAAATAGACATCTGTGTTTGGTGTATGTAAAAAATGGTGATTTCAGATTTTTTTAATAGTAGAATATACTATAACAATTTCTGTATGTATATCATGACTGCTTGTCTATATATTTTTCTCTTAATAAATATTTATAAGCTTTCTTCACAAGACTGCTACTGTAGCATTCCCTTGTTAATGCTCTAGAGGCTTTCCAAAGCCCGTTGTTTCATATGCAAATGCTAAAAACCAGCCTTGCGCGGAATAAACTTTCATTTTCCCTTCTTCTGAAGTACTTTACTCTTTTATTTACAATATTTTCAAAGTGAAAAATACTGAATAATAGCACAGTAACCACCTATGGTAGAAAAAAGGAATATACATTACAGACTCACCTTTCTGACCACTGAATTGTAAAGCTTCAACAAACTCTAAATCCTAATTGCTTCTTCATAGCATCTTTTTAAGTTTTTAACTTAAAGACTTTTGACACCTACCCAAGCTTTCAGCACTACAATTCCTTTGCTAGCATGATGAGCATTAGATATTAGATTTAGTGTTGATGTTTCTTCTCAAACTCAGAGCATGTTGTATTGCATCATAAATTATGACATCTTTTTCTTTTAAGTTGAGCTTGTAAACAGGAATAATGCTGTTGGCAGATGCACTAATTATCAGAATAATATTCATGAAGGCAGGGCTGGGAGTAGCACTAACACATGGGCTTGTAATATGCATCTTCAGCATACTGTATACAGTACATCTGTACGTTTTCTAACCGCTTTACCAAATACAGGGTCATTGGGGAGCTGGAGCCTATCCCAGCAAGGCAGAATACACCTGGATGGGAAACCAATCCATCATAGATCACAAACAGACAAAGACACTCACACCAGGGCCAATATTCCCAAAAGCCAATTAACCAAACAGTGTGTCTTTGGACTGTGGGGTGAATTCAGAACACCCAAAGGAAACCCATATGAATACGGTGAGAATATAAAAAAACTCCATGAATGTAGATTGCACTCCAGGAACTGAACTCAGGGCCCAACTGCTGTGAGATAGTAATGCTAGCCCCTACACCACATGCCACCCCATTTTTTAATATAACATAGTTATTAATATCATATACCTTTTTATATAATTTCTGACTTCCCAAGAATCAGCTAGCCCTCTTACTATATAAAGAAGCAGGTAGTGTCAGGTGGAATTTCTTGAATGGTCTCTGTTTCATCTATTGAGAATGCTTAGTGCTACATCGAAAGATAAATCCTTAATTGATTCTAATAGGTTCATACTAATTGTGCTGTAAGAGCTATCACTGGCATTGTTAAGCACAATGAGAAATCAATGATTCCCCTTGTTGTGATGTGGAGTATCGATCCCATCACAAACAGCATTTCTCTTCAATAATGCTTTCTTTATCCCTAACATTGTGAAGCATTTATCTAGAATACCTCAACTGGATATGAAGTGTACAAATGAAAGTTAAACTTTATATTTCTTGCAAATGTCTGCAATTTACCAGAAATCATTCCTTTGTATTTAGGCATCAGCCTATCGAGGCCTAATTATGATCCAACTCTCTACCATGTGCAGGTTTGCATGTACATGTTCTTTACTTCTGTTACTTTTCTGTTTCCTTTGGCACATCTAGAGCACAAAACAAACAACATAAAACCGGTTTGCAATTTAGTAATATGTATTAGGTGTATTAATCAATATTAATGAACATCAACTTTTGGGCTACAAAGGAACAAGCAGAGGTTAGCTTTATACCCCCAAAAAAGGAAAAACACTATTTTGGCTACTGAGTTTTCTTCTATTATGAGGAAGACACCTGAAGAAGGTTCAACAATGAAGTTAAATGTTTTTTTTACTTTTTGGCATTTAACCTTTACTTGTTTCTTTGTAGTCTGTATGTTGACCAGGCTCCTCACTCAAACCTGTGAATATTTCTGATATGTTTATGATAAAACAAAAAGCCCTTCTGCTTAGTTACACTAGTTTGACAAGAATATAAAACATATAAAACTTTGAAAGTTTGAAAGCCAAAAGTAAACTTTGAAACACACCTTTATGCATACTTGGAACAAATCATTTATTGTATGATTTAAAATAAAATGGTAACCTTCCTTTTTTCTTTCTCTTCATTTCAGACAAAAAATAAAAAAAACTCATTGAATTTCTGCTATACTTCAAGTTCACTCAGAGAGGAGAACATGACTTATGTACTGTGTATACAGTAAGCTGGTCTTGAAGCTAGCGTTATGGAATGGTGAAGGATGAAAAAGAAAGCTACTGTACATCTTGGGAAAGAAGTACAACACAACAATATAAATCCAGGGTGGTTACAGACAGCAGAACACTGTGAACAACCTGTTACAAATTCTCTTCAGATTATACAAGCATTTCTTTTCTTGTTTTACAGGCTGTTAGAAAACAGTACAAAGCCTTTTGGTTATCACTTTAAAGACACATTTTAAGGTGAGAATGCCACTAATATTTCAAAGCACCAATGATGCCTACTACTTAGCACACACAGTCCTGCCAAAAATAAAATAGAGAATAATGTATTGCTGAGAACCACACAGCAGTAAGAATGCAGCTGTAAGAAACAAGGCCGATGTACAGTAAGTGATCTGACAAGAAGTGTGATTTTTTGGTGCATCATGAAGGAAAATAGCCTATAAATTAAAATAGTAAATTCATTCAAGGATTTTGAGGCAGAGGCTAGCGGATAAAAACCATAACAAAAAAGGGCAATTCAGGTCACAGTGTGCTTCTGAATTAAAGGAACAGATTTGTGAGAGACCAACAAGTGGCTCAACATCTCTAGGGACATTATTTAATGCAGACAGTTTATCTGAACATCTGTTTAAATATTTGGTAATGTGTTGCAGCTAAAATCAGCATTTGAAGATTATAGACAGTAGATGATAGGCAGAATAACCTGCTTTTAGTCTGCCTACAGTACAGTATATAGTGTAATTTTCAAAGAGGGGGGACCAGAGGGTGTGTTTTAACTACAGAGGGATCACAATCCTCAGCTTTCCCAGTAATGGCTGTGCCAGGGTTCTGGAAAGTTTACTACTGTACGCCCAATAATCAAGCCCTGAAAACAGGAGGAACAATGCAGATTACATCCTGGCAAGTGAAACAGCAGACCAACTCTTTGTCCACGCATTGTTTTTTGAGGGAGCATGGGAGTTTGCCACCCCTGTCTACACTTGTTTTGTAGACATGGAGAAGGTTTACTACTGTGTACCCTGGGGTATCTTATTTTGTCTCTATTCTCTGTGTTAAGTTGAATCCATTCAAGGTGAATGTCAATGATGTGTCTTGTCTCCACTACCGTTTGTGTTTTTCATAGACAGGATATGAATGTATCAAGTGTGAGGACCTAAGAGTTGCATCTCTGCTGTTTGAGGATAATATTGTCCTCTTTGTCTCCTCTGACTCTGATCTCAAGCGTGCGCTGGAGAAGTTCAAAGCTGAGTAAGATGTGATTGGAATGAGGTCAGCACCTCCAACTCTGAGGCCATGGTTCTAATTTGAAAAGAGTGGCTTGTTCTTCTTTGGTGATGGGGGAATGGCTATCCGAAGCCGAGAAGTTTACAGTATGTAGTTTGGGGTCTTATTCACAAGTGAAAGTAAAGAATTGATCAGCGGATTGGAGCAGTGGCTGTAGTAATGTGGATGCTGTACCAGAGCAAGGTGTTGAAGTGGGAGCTGGGATCTATGTCACCATCCTCATCTATGGTCACAGACTTTAGGTAGTGACAGAAAAAATTAAATAATGGATACTAGTGATAGAAATTAGATTTTTCTGGAGGGCTGCTGGGATTCCATGATTGGGTGAGGAGCTTAGCAGTCTGGGAGGACCTTTGAATAGAATCGCTGTTTCTGTTGATCGAGAGGAACCTGTTGAAAGGTTCAGACATCTGGTAAGGATGCATCCAGGGTAGTTTCTGGTGGTGTTGTGCCAAGAGACCCTGGGGCAGACTCAGGACACACAGGAGGGATTATATCTGGATAATATCTGCAGTATACATACAGTACATGTATATAGATGGCTGCAAAACCTGCTATAATGGATGTCCTGTCACATAGGCAATTTATTTATTCACAAGTATAACCTTTGAAAAATAATTTAAAAAAAGATTATTCATAAAGGATCTTATCTTTAAGAGAGGTGGTAACATTTTAAGAAGATTTTGTAATAAACTCTGCTGTTACTTGACTGAGAGTAGTGGTCTGAGATGGTGAAGTGAACCCAGGTGCAAGGCAAAGCAAGCAGGCAGGCAAATGTAATTGTAGGGATAGACTGAACTTGCAATCCAAGCCATAGGTGGGAACAAACAGAATTCGGAGAGCTTGTAGTTTGTAGTTCAAAAAAGCCAGGCAGAGTGCAAGGAAGATCCAAAGCAAGGTTAAAAAACACAAGCAAGATCTGAAACGAAGAACAGACAATGAGCACAGGGAAAACCAGGAAAGAACGCTGAAACTAGAGGAAGGACTCTCTAAAACTGAGTGGAAATGAGTGGTGAAATCAGTTCTTAAATGTCCTGTGGAAACAAGCTACTATAAGTAATAGAGGACAGATGGGACTGATTTCCTGCCACTCACATTGTCATGGCAATTGATTGATTGGCAGGTGCAGCAGCAACATTGGTTGTCATGGTCACTTGGAAGTGTCTTCCAATAGTCTATTGTGAGTGGGTATGACATATTTGTTTTGCAGGTCTAACACTGCTGACGTTTACAAAAATATCAATGTGCACGACAAAATTATTTTTATTGTATTACAAAGACATCAATTTTTAAATTACACAGTTGTTTCATGAATTTAGTCTTGACATTGTATTCATAGATTTATACAATTTCTAAGGGGAGGCAGACTAGTAATGATAACTTTAAGAGTCCAAAGTGATTTGTATTTAGTAATGAATAGGTTTGCCCATTAAAAAATATCTTCAGATAATTTCTGCTGAACCCTTTGCCACACCTAACATTCCAGCCTTTGTTATAGGAATTTATTATCTGTGAATAAAATCACTTTTATGATAAACCTTACATTATTTATAAGCTGATGTATTTTCGCTGTTATGGATTTACCAACATGAAATGAAAGCTATTGAATTTTGAAGAATTCTTGTATTTGAATCAATTAATGTTGATATTTTCCTAGCTGATTCCAATAAAGGATTGTGCTTCCTATCAATTGTACATGATCTAAAAGAATCATTATTTGGCAGCATATGGGTGTGACATTTAGTAGCACTTTTCAATCTGCTTCATTCATGTTTGTTTTTAATCCAGGCCATAGCTGAAACAATTACTTGTCGAATGTTCCAATCATAAAAGTCTTTGATGAAAGTCAAGCAGCTGGAGAAAATGTCAAGCTTTTCCTGTTTTTATATTTTATGGCAGATTAATAAAGTGAAATTCTATAATGTCAATCATTTTTGTTATATACAGACTTAATTTGGAATCTACTGTTTTGCTTTACGTCTCACATGGGAAGATGGAGGAATTGCAAACAAGCACCTCTGAAACATTCACTCATTGAACATAGTGTATCCTTTGATACAATTCAATTTCTGTAGGAGCTTACAGGAGGTTTGGCACCATCTCTCATTGGGGTCACTGCACACCTGCAGGTGCCTGAGAAGTCACAGGAGTTATGCTGTAAGAACCCTGGCTAAATAATCAAGTTTTATACAGCACTATACAGTATACTGTATTTTGTGCATTACTATTTGAGGAACTCTGGTCCGTGTCAGTTAGTGACATGACCCAAGCTTTGACATCCAATGTTTGGATCATGGAGCCCATTCTGTATACATTAACAAATGTCTTTACCTATTTGAGCCACTCAGGATTGCCTCAAGCTGTGTAATATTTTTAACAGCAACTTTTTGTTTTCTGCTGTGAAGCAATCATCTCCTGCTTTCTATCAATATCTCATTGTACTATATCTATTGAAAGAAATACAACCCTTTGACTAACTTCATTGTAATTAAAAAATGCTGCTGCTTTTTAGTATAATTCTGCAGCACCAACTGAATGCAATAATGGATAGTTTAAGATAACTGAAACTGTTTAAGGATTGATTGCAGTGTTGCTTGTTTGTTTTGTGGTAACAAGAGAGAAAAATGGCTCCTTTTCGCCCCCTTCTCTTCTACTGCATTACACTGAACAAATTATAGGTTGAAGATATCAGAAACTATAACTGTTTCACAATTCAATCAAGGCAAAGAGTGTGCCTGCATATAAATTAAGGTAACGAATTAAGAAAAAATACATTTTCATAATTCAAACAATTTAAATACTGTAAGCTCATTTAATACCTTCTTTGCTGGTTTCTTGGCCAAGATCAATAGTGTTTCCCTGGGCTATTCTCCCCCAGCTTAGGCTTCCATATAATCATCCATCAGCTGCACCAGCCATTTCATAAATTAATAATTAATATTGGTTTTGCAGTAGAAGAGGTGATTGAATACATTTTAAGCAGATTTTTTCCTAGCTGAAATACATCTCAGCCTTATGTATCTGACAACAGTGTAAGAGCTGGAGGTACATTCAGGCTACTAGGTATTGGTAAATTTTCATAGCATACATCACACCATTGCAAACATTGTGAATACAATAATGATTTTTTTAACTGGAAACAAAACCTAATTTAAAGAAGTTAAAAGCTAATTTATTTATGCTTTAATGATGATTTCACACATGGGCTGGTTAATAACCTTAAAGTAAATCAAAAACTACTTCCTATGCAATTGGAAATGTTTGCAAATATCATTCTGATATTTTCGCTGAATAACATTTTCCTATATAGGCTAATGAAGCTGTTCTAATTCAGTGTAGACGCAATACGTACTTAATAATTCACCTTCTGGTAAGCCTCATTGGGAGGCTTCAGTAAGGGATGTGTTTACTGTGATGACCCCATGATCCCAGTAATAGATGTATGTGCAGAGATCTTTCGGTTAATCAAAATTAGCTCTAATTAAAAGAACATACAGTACCCTTATGATTAAACAACTGAATGTATTAACATGAACAGATAAAAGAGATTCTGAAATACTGTACCACTGAAACTATTTCTGGAACTTCTAAGGTATGTGACAAACTAGATTGTTTAATGAACTTGCTATTCAGAAGCTTACTGTACATCTCTTGTGTCACTAGTTTAAACCATAACTATGCCATGTCACCATCTGTGACAAACCATCTTGTTTGATTCTGCAAGGGCCAATGTGGAAGGTACTCTATGAAACGGGTTGTTTAGTCTAAAAGTGGTTGGTATTCTATATAAAAGACAGCTGTCTCTGGTTGGCTGGTCTGCCTATGATTTTGCCTACAGTACCTATCAGTGAATGCTGGCCCCCTGATTAGTATCTTAGCTCTGTCTACCAACCTTTGCAGCTGGCAGTGACAACAGAAGACAAAAGAACTGCTTTGGAGGCTGGCTGACATCATTCTTTCTGTTTTGGAATGAGTACAAAGAAACGATTCTGGACATCTATACCATAAGGAATCTGTAGATGTTCATACCTCAGTGAATAAACTTTATGGTAAATGGACAATATTTGCTGTCTTTACCTTCAATATTCTTATAGTAGGTCTACATGAGCTGAGCTCACCACATGCAAAATATAAGGAAAAAATAAATGAAATTGGGTGCTTGCAGGAGACCTAAAACATTAGGGAGAAAGTAAAGTCAGAGTTGGCTCTTCATTACTGTCATGTAATCTCACTAATACTTTGATGTATTAGGGAGTTTACAGACTTATATCACCAAACAGAGTGGTAAGCCTTTGGCAGAGAATCCCAAAAAAGAGACACATGTTCCAGATAAGACAATAAAAGATTGTGACTGTGGTACTATTAGAAACAAGCTACAAATGTGTCACACACAAACTCCAATGATGACGTTAGAAAGCAATGTTCCTGAGAAGGAGACAAAAAACAGAAAGCCAAAATCCATTCGGGAATTTATCTTGGGGTCCCTGACATAACCAGCAGCTTGCTTAGAGTTACAAATGAGGAAAATTTAACAGCATATCACTTATCGACAGCTTGCAGAGCAATTGTCTGCATCTTGCCAGAGGGGAAAGAAAATGCAGACCTCAAGGATGAACCTATTGAGAGAAAACTGCTCGTGTTGAAATGAGGGTGGGATGAAGAAAGACAACTGGCAGAGTGTGTAAGGAACATTTGTTTGTTGCTGTTATTTGCTTTGCACTGAGCAGAACATTGAATAATTGTGTTGGGAATTTGTCACAGCCTGTACTGTACAGCCACAGGCTACCCCCTCCCCCACCTTCTGACACCCCTTTATTTAGCAACAAATAAAATAATGTGACATTATGCAAGGAGGCCGAAAGGGATTAGTCTGTATGCTCTCTGGCTGCAATGAAATTTCCCCTTATTGACAGCTCTCTCAAAGCAGCAGCTGGAGGACGTACAGTAATGAACAAAAAAGAGTTCCATTAAAATGGCAAAAATGCTCCAAAAAATAGAAAAGACATGCAAAGTATTTTGTCAACACATATGAGACAGTGGTTTGCAGAAGCTGCAAGTGGACCATGATGAAGATAATGACTGTATGATTTCCCAGTAAAATGTCAGTGTAGCTGGCTCAAAGCAGTTTCTTGTTTACTGATTGTTCTAGTTCTGAAGACCTGCTGTGCTTAAAATCATGCTCTTGTCATAAGCCACTTCATTGCTTTAATCTATGCTTTTAGATTAAAAGCATAGATTAAATATGTATTTTAAACAAAAAAATAAAGGCCAATAGGAATGCATACTCTGAACCATACACTGTACATTTCAGACTGAAAATGCCCACAACAGAACATTCAAGATGAACCATCAGTCACAAATGTGATGCAGCTCTCACTGTTAGCTCACAGTTACCTGTACAGCTACAGGTACAGTATGTGTACAGTAGATGTCATACTTACACTGGCCCTTGGGAAATCATAGTCACAGTTGGCCAGTGGCATACTCCAGATTTGAATCTGGAACATATTGGGTTGATGCTTCAGAATAAATGGAGGCCTACAGTATTTATTTTGAACCTCTTGAGAGACTGCTCTTTAAATGTTATTTAGCCTGTGGATTGGATTGGAAGCAAGCAGATTGAAAGCAGCCTAGTGAATGTGTATCTGCATACACTTGCCTCAGCTTTCACATTCCTTGCCTGTTAAGCCTCTTTAGCACAAGGAAAGCCATCCATTAATTAAGATTTAAAGAAATCCCAATCCCATATATCTTTGCAGCTTAGGTGTTGATCTGATATGTTGTAATCCTGGGAGATTTTATTAGACTATTTTTATGACTAAGAAAGCTGTCCTGATTGTATCAAACACCTACTTGCAATTATTTTAGGATTATCCTAAAACAGGAAGTAAGCTTCCTAGGCCACTGCCATAAAAGTCTGTTTTTGCACTATAATGTATATCTGTGTTTAAAAGTCTTTGGATTCTATTCATATTCATATGAAGCTTCTAGTTTAGGATGATGATTGCTTTTCTGATTTTGTGATAAAGGGAAAAGGTAACTACATTTTTACATCCTAGTAATATATGGTCCTGCTTTTATTAATAAAAGGAGGAAATAATTAGTAAGAGGGACCAAATGAAGACATCCAAATTCTGCATATGCACTGTACTTTTGACATGAATAACTACAGCCAATGAGTCAAAGAAAGATTGCAAGACAGGATTTAAACATGTGGTTTGCCAGACTACATTGTAGATGCCAAACTACATTTTCTTCAAACCCTAGCAAAACACAGCATCCATTACATAATAATGAAATACAACAAAAACAAAACAATGACTACCTTTGTATCATGCTACAGATTCCTTAAACCTTGATTTATTTAATAACAATGAGCAAAGTGTTTCTTACATTTTTGCATTTCATAAACAGTGCCATGCAAGTATTCAGATCCTTGCAACTTTTGACATTTTATTGTTTTAAAGCTTTTAGTCATGGGACACTGATGGTGGATGAAATGAATGAGAAGCACATATGATGCAGGTGACATAACATGAGTCAGCAAATATATGACACCACCAGCAGCTAGAAGCACTACCAGAACCTGCTTGAGAATGACACTGTGATGAGTTGGAAGACTAGCCTGATGCAGAAATACTGTAGGATGAGATCTGTTGCTCACTGAAATGTGTTCGATGGAATGGATGAGGACATATTCCAAACAGATCACGCAGGGTAAAGATGACATAACTGACCAGGGGATTCATCCCACAAAGCTAGCAAATCAATCTCATATGCTGAACAGAGCTTGCAGCAAAGCACTGAATGATTCCTGAATGATGTTAAGTGCAGACCTAACAGGGCACATCTTCTTGTCAAAAACAACACTAAAGTTAAGAATGGTGGTGGCAGCATCATGTTATGGGGATGCTGCTCAGCAGGAACTGGAAATCCTGTTAGGACTGAAGGGAAAATGGACAGATAGAGGAAAATACTACAGAATAACCTGTTTCAGTCTTTTTAAGGATTAAAACTTCCAGTAGAACAATGATTCAGTGCCCAAAGCCACAACTACACTGGAGAGTAGCTTTAGAATATGACAGTAAATGTACTTGAGTGGTCCCATCCTGGCTGCCTGTAAATAATCCCCAAACAACATGAGAGATTGAGAAAATCTCCCAAGAAGAATGGACAAAAATTGTACAAAGTCAGTGCAAAGGTGGCAGAGACATTACCAAATCTTGAGTTCATGGGTCTGAATACTTAAGAATTTGTTTTTCTCTTTAGTTTTTGCTGACAGGTACTGTACCTTAAACTATAAATACAAAATATCTTACCCTAAGACATCTTTGGTTTAATCACTCAGGCTTTGAATAAAACATTAAATTAAAAAAATATGTATGCATCATTTTGTGATTTCACAAAGTGGGGACACCACAGGAATGGTCTGAATACATTAGAAAATCACTGCAGACCAAAAAGAGTCACTGGCAATATTTAAATTTGGTCAAGTAAAATTCTGGACCTTCCGGCCCAACCACATTTTAGCTAAAGGTATTAATAATATGACTGCTATAGTTAACAAGTAATCAGTCAAAATTCTGGTAATGACAAAACTTCTGAAATTAATTAATATGTGTTGTTTGGCGACCTGTTTTAAATGTGGGAATGTTACCCACCCAAAAACTGTTGGCGGTCAATCTAGTATCCCCCCTAGCCTCCTACATGAATAGGCCCAATTTTCAGTAAAATATTATGCACAAAATATATTTTATGCTTTTAGATTTTTTAAGTGTAGATTATAAGATATATGAATTTGTATTTCCAACATTCCAACGTTTTCTGTACTTATTTATTTTTTTCTCAACCGAGATTAACAGTAATTGACCCCGTGAATTATTCATTTTTATGTGTTACATAATAATTTTTCATACCACACATTCAAACATCCAAAATAGTGAAAATGTTATGTGTTGCCTTAAAACTCCTATTTTCTATTCTTGTTCTAAAAATAGATTGTTCCTGTAATATTTCATCACATTATTTCATTCCTGGGAATGTTGTATTATGGTTAGAAATGTTATGTGAAGTATCAGGAGAAACAGCTGTAGAATGTTGCAAAGTCTACTTACTTCAAATTTCAGAAGAAATTGAGTTTATAACAAAAGTTCGGGAGGGATGACAACAACCACGCTCAATCACACTAAGCTGTCAGTAATTAGCAGTCGCTCCTGACAATCCATTCCTCTCCCAAACGCTATAAATACCTACGAGATCCCCCTCTCTCTCTCTTGCACGTCTCTTGCATCCCTCCTCCATCTTATCTCCATCTTTGCAGCTACCCCTTGGTCACCCTGAATGGGTCTCCTTGTCCTGTGGCCGGGAGGCCAGCCCTCAGTCAAGTGGGTTACGCCACAATTTCACTCCATGAGACTTTCATCTTGGGTGTCTGTCATTCCTCGTGAAAAATTATAATTTGGTGGATTGGATGCATCTGGTATTATTTTACAAAGCCCACTCTAAACATCATAAATGGTAGGAGACACATATGCTTTAAATACATAAATGAACCTTGCAACAAATGTTCAGGAGGAGGTTAAATCAGTATCTCTCTCATTTGGGTGTTCAGTCCTTATGAATGGACTGTTGTTCTCCACAGCTAGGTGAGCAACCCCTATAAAGCCCACTATTCTAATCATTATTTTTCTTTGCTTCATCTAAGGTTTGAGCAAATTACACAACACAGTAGTAATAAGCATATGATTCTTTTAGTGGTATAAATACCCATTGTGAATGAAATGTATGAGAGTTACAAAAGACTTTGTGCAACATGGAGAAGGATTTGTGATTGGAGGATACACTATGTCAGAACAGAAAGGAACTGATTAACTCACACACTGCCTTTAAGAATGTTGGACAATATTTAAAGAATGTTGTTCACACAGAACATGCAAGTCATTGTGAGATATTTTAGTCAGTGTTCTGTTGTAGAAAGACATTGAAACATTAACTAGCATACCTTGTTGAGACTGTCTTTCAAGGCAAATAGAGAAAGTGAAGCATCAAAGAGAGGGCAGAAGCTACTTTTGCAGACTTTTGCAAGGTCACATGTCCTACAGAGATTGCTGCTGTGAGGTCAACTAAAGATATCTCAGCCAGCTCAAGTGCACCTAGCCTCAGTAGCACACAGCTAAATGTGAATTACTTCCTGGGTGTAGAGTGTGGTCATGAATTGCATCATGCAATATCATAGGAGAACCACTCCAGGTGAAGTCCATTTTGTACTTGGGTAAGAATTAGTTTGTCATATCGAACGTGTTGTAGCCAGACATTGACGCAACTCTTCCAGTACAGTCCCTTAAGAGAGCGACAATACCCTGGGATTAGAGTGTTGTTAATGCAGTACCCATTCATAAAAGGGTGAAAAAACTGAATCAGTTAAATATAATCCAGTAGGTCTAAATTCTGTTGTATGAAAGGCTATGGAAGTAAATTAGAAGATTAGCTATATGAAAAATAATATTCTATTAAATAATCAATATCTATTTATACTGTAAGTGATAAGTCTTACTTACCAACTTGTTGTCTTTGAAGAGACAACAACTTTATCCATCTGTAGCACATATATAATATATGACGGAAAATTGGCAACTGAACAGAGATGTGGAGTACCACAGGGATCTCTACTACAGGCATGTCTGATCTAAAATGATAACAATTAAATATATTTAGCAAAGTAAATAAGCTAATCAAATTTGTAGATGATACCAAATGAGAGCTGCAAACATTTTAAATAAAATTCAAGACTAAGCCAACATTTTACAGAGGATGTTTAATGTAGACAGGTGCAAGGTATTGCTTGCAGGCTGCGAGAATAGAGACTGTAAACTATAAATACAAAATAGGACACACTGGTCTAGAAGAGTCCACTGTACTTATGCAGGAGATGTACTTTAGTTTTTTATGTTCAGATATCATTTACATCTCCAAGAGAATGTGAGGAGACAAATAAGAAAGTTACCAACATTTTAAGATATAGTTGAAAGGATAGAATTTAATCAAAGGATGTTAAGTTAAAATTGCCTGATTAAAATGTTAAAACGATAAAAATTGTGGTCAACGCCACATATAAAAGATATTGCTGCTCTGTAATAATTTCAGAGCAATCAGATCCATTCCAGGGCTTAAGGGAATGTCCTGTCTTGAGAGGTTGAAATAACTGAATTTCTTTAGTCTTGAAAAAAGATTATTGTGAAGGTCCCCAATACAAACATTCTAAATCATTAAAAACGTTTACAACTCAATGGATTTCTTCAGATTAAAACAATGAAACACAAACTAGAAATTGGACACAAATGTAAATTACATGGACTTTTATTTCAATTGAGAACAAGAGGCACTTCTTTAATTCTTAAACAATCTACCGAACCATGTTGTTGAAGCTGGTACCCTAGTTTTTTTGAGAAATGGCTGGATGACATATAATTCATTTCTAACTACCAAATAGTTTATATAGGCCAATAGGCCTCCTCTCATTTGTAACCTTTCTCAAGTTCTTTTGTTGTGCATATACTGTAGCACATATAGAAACAGGCGCTTTCCTTAGATGAAGGGTTAGTTCTTTGGCTGATTCATTTATCCATTTATGCAGAAGGTGTTCAACTGAAACAATCTGATTGCAGTTTCTTGCTTAAGCAGTGTCCAATCCAGGATTTGAACCCAAAACCTTTCAATTATGAGTCTGGATCCCTGCCACTCTGCTCTGTTTCCTAAGTGAGCAGATCTAATCTAAGAAGAAAGTCTTGCATTGATTTCTTATTATGAAAAGATATATTATTTATATGCTGCTTATATAGGACCAAATCCCAGTGCTAATAAAATTTATGAAGTGAATGGCCATTAGTCAATTTTGCCTTGCCCCCTCAACATACTGTAGTCCAACCATACAGTAGTTCTGAATTTGTTCTTGAATTACTGCTTGGACAGATCATTATGCATCTGTGGGAAGGATTTTACCAAATGCAATACTTTTTTCCACTTAATATTTGTTTTAATGAGGATTTGTTGATTCATTTTAAACAAACATTTAAATACAGAAAGAATAACAAAATAATTCCTTTCATTTAATGCACAGATAAGACATTTCTGATATGTACACATTAATTTACTGTAAGAAGATGTTCTTTACAGTGCAAGAAATCTTTGCATTGAATGTGTTGAACACAGCTTTGTGTTTCACCAGAAAGCTGAAAGAACTTATAGCTGATGACAGTTACATTTACCTGCAGCCTTGTTAGTCTTTAAAACTACCACCCCAAAGACACTTTTTAATTTGTTGTTAGGGTTATTATTTTTTCAATGAAAAGGAATTCTAATTAAGTAATCGTACTTGGGGAAACAAACACTGTGAAGGCCATGCATAAATATCTAAGACAGACAGAGAAACATTGGTTCCCTAGCAACCCTGACGGGTGGAAGCAATTAAATAAAACCTTCTAAATAGAGAGCATCAATAACAATAATACTTGATGACATTCCTCCTATAAAACATCACACTGCAAAAGTTAATTGAGATTTTTTTTCCCAGAAATAATAAAAAGAAAATGCAATGTTCTAATGTTTTTGCAGAATTGCCTGTCAGTTAATGATATCTTAAAATGGATCACTTAATTTGATGCAAAAACAGTAAAATAATAAATACCAAAGCAAACTGCAATGAGATTCTATTTTTTATTATTAGTTTTTAAAGTACTGTTGCAATATTTTTTATTTAAAAATCATTTTATCTCACATAAAGTATACCAGCTCAAAGCCTAAGTACCCACACAGGGGCAGTTAGGAGTTTTAGTAGAACAATGTTAAAAATCATACATCTTTCTGCTATATTTTAAAATGTGTTATACTAAACAGTATTATAAAGTGAAATATATTGTGTTTGAAGTAGTTGGTTCTATTTGAAATACTTAGAGACCTAGGGAATGACTAGTTCTTGATTATAAGCAATGCAGTATGTATGAGTGGCAGGAGCCAGATAGGGGAGCTGGAGGGGTGGAGCCAATGAGCATTGACTCAACAGGATAAATTGGGAAAAGCTGTAGCTGATTTGGGAAATGTGTATAAATTGATCTGCTCTAGGCTTAATGAGAGAGGAAGTAGTGAAAAATTGTTGCCCTAGCATTTTTAGGAACCTGTGTATGGGGGGGGGGGATTCTAGAGAAGACTGTGAGAATTTTCTGGATTGGAGGTTAGTCTGTTGTCTGTTTTCGGTAAGTTGGATCCTGGGTAAAGATTTGTTTTTCTTTCTTTTCTGTGGACATTTCTAAGACCGTTGACTCACAGTAAAATAAATTGTGTTACTGCTGTTCTTCTGAAATGACATACTGTATCTTAAACCTGTTTTAGGGACACTTTAAATATTCATATCGGGATTTGCTGCCTTTCAGAATATGGGTCTGGCTGGAATTAAGCTTTTTAAAGCACCTTATTCCAAATCTTTACTATTATTTTTATGACTGATATGCAAACTGTGAAAAGCACTTGATTTGTTTTTAGTTTGTGGTGCGTTACCAGCTGTTGCAGGCTTGATATGTGTCTTTGAAGATGTGTACCTACAGTATATACTGTAAATGTAGCCTTGCTACCAAAAGCCTTCATTTCTTTCTCTATAGCAATGGCTATTCTCTTCAATTCTCAGACAACTGTGGTTTGCTTTCTTAAATATAGTGCCAGCCTTTCAGTATTTGAGTGGAAAATAGCTGTTCAAGCTTCAAGCTCTGCAGAAAGAAACTTAAATGAAATCATCACATTATTTGTTCAGTGTTAATGTCTTATTTTGAATTCAACTTCAGAGGACAAAAAATGGTGATGTTTTAGTGGAAATGTAAATAAAGAATGCAATCAGATTTAAGAAAAATGAACTATTCCTCTTTCTCCCCCCCATGATTGAAAGATAAACCCTTTGTTAAAGGAAATATTACTATACTATCTCTCAATTTGTGAAACATTTCCCATCTTAATGTGAGAAAAGTTAAGATAATCAGATTCAAATAATATCTTTAGCCCATGAAGACTAGTCTCATTTCAACTTTAGCTTAAGGGCAATATCTTATTGTTTTTGCAATAACCCTGGTGGATTGACAGTAAATCCGTCTCTCAATAAACGGTTTACCAGCAGTGCTATTCCCTGTGCCATATTCCATTTCACCTCAGTTTACAGCTGTTACTTACACTCTTGTTCCCATATTCTTGTTTCTCAGAAGTAAGAATCACAATCTATTATCTCTTTAACTCCCATATGGAATCACAAATTATTAAACAACTCAGTTCACCACCCATTGACATGGGACAGGAGTGACTATACCACCTGGAACAAAGTCCAGGGGTGGTACCAGTAATCATGAGTAATAGGCAGGACACTAAATAAAGTACAAAAACAACAACTATTTACTGACGTCTTTTTGTGCAAGAAAAAATAGGAGGAGACAAAATATTCAAGCATTGCAGTTTCTCCATGGGATCTTTTACTATCCACTTGAAGATGCTTGTCTACTATAAATTCAAGTGGTGTAACAACACAAACAAGGAAATACTCACCACGAAAAGTGAATCTAGACTAAATGCTTCACATGAAAGCCAGGTTAAATACCCTAGGTTTGACATCCTCTTGAGGATTAGATAAGCCTCCATTTAAACCAGATTTGAGTCAGGGCTAGCATTCCAACAAGATGGTGGAACAGATATTAGACAAGGACAACACTTGTGAATGATAGAGGCAGCCAATACATCAAAGAAATCAGAAATACTTACAATAATAAACAACATAAAGTATACTGTACAAATATATAATGCCCTTTGTTTTCATATATGCTGAGATGACAAAGATGGAGCAGGAAACTAAATATGAAAAATTAGAGGTAATTCAATGAAGGTGTGCAAAAGTAATTTGTGCACTTTCCTCCAAAACTTGTTTTTTCATTAGAAATGTTTCATGTTCTGAATCACACAGTCCCTCTACGGTAAACATAGTTTCTCTGAATTTGGTCAGTGGTGCAGCTTTCACTAACGATGCCTGAACCTCACAGGTGGCTGAGGCCAATTCCAGCCAACGTAACCTCATAACAGCAGCCAGTGGTTCCTTAACTTACAACTATCTTCAGGGCCTGTTGCAGGAGATATCTGCACCAAATCCAACTCTGTTCTGTGCCTTATTGGGATTTTTAGACCTCTCCCTTGAAGCATTAGAACAAGGTGTTTGTTTGGGATAAGTAAAACTTTGATATTCACATCATAAATCTCAAAAGTTAAACTATTGTTCCAACACTGTCTGAACTATTATCCCTGTACACCCCACCTCGCAACCTTCGCTTTTCTAATTCTGCTCTCCTTTCTGTCCCCCAAGCCTGTCTACATTGTATTTGTGACAGGGCCTTCTCCTGTTATGCCCCCAAGCTCTGAAACTCTCTCCCCAAGGATATCAGAGAGTCACCTTCTCTAAACTCCATCTGCTTTTCTTAGTACCACCATCCACGGTCTCCTCTACTGTATATATTGTAATTGTGTTTTGTCTTGTGTATTCTTCTTATTTATTGTTGTTGTCATCCTGTAAAGCGCTTTGAGAAGCCACCTTTAAAGGCGGTATATAAAATAAAGTTTATTATTATTATTATTATTATTATTATTATTATTATTATAACACTTGTGAGATAAAATTTACTTAACAACATATTTACTTGTCCACGAGAATATGAATGTTGATTTACCTTTTAACCCTGTTATTAATTCCTATATTTATACTCCCTGAGTGAATTATCAATCATTTGCTTCAAGACAGGTTGATGCACATACTGTATACACTTGTGATGTTTTGCTTTGCATGTCCTGTTGTAGAAATGATTTGTATATTGCATATTTTGAAACTGTGTGCTGTTTTGCTTTAGATTTTGATCGACTGAATCCTAGTAGTCATAAAAGCAATTTATAATTATTATAGTAAATTCCACCAACACGACAATATCATTATGAACTCCTAGGATTATTTCTTTATTATACACTATAGCTAAAATATAGATAATTTGCACTCATTTTGATTTTGATTTTTTTAAGAAAAGTACAGGATGTTATTCTTTTGGGATGCATGATAATTATAAGCTTAGGTATGTTTATTTACATGTTGCAGCTGTGAATTCACATTTTATAGAGATGGATTGAAGGGCAAATTTCTAAGATTTAGGTTGATCTAGCTTCCAGCTCTTGCATTGCAAGTACCTGGCAAAACTGCATGCTTGCGCTTTTGCTTTCATGTCACTGCTAAAGAACATGATCTCTGTTTTGCACAGGAAAACAGAGAGGGGAAGAAAGTCTTGCTAAATTTGCTACACACTGCAGTAGGAGTGTTGCCATAAATCATCCATCTGAAAGAAAGTGCTATCACAGCAATAATGTTCGTAAAGTCCCACCTGCCAGTCACAAGTTTTCTCTCTTTGAAGCATCCAGGAACCTATAATGGGCTGCATGTTTCATGTTAACTACAGTACATGTACATATCATATATATTCCCAATGTGTTGTCAATTTTTATTTATTCCAATATTATATTGGAATTAGCATTAATTATTATAATTCCAATACATACCTTTAAATAAGGACTATTAGTTCACCATTGTGTCCAAGCTTAAATTTAATTACCTCCGGGTTTTTAGTATTTTTGTCTGCAAGGCCTCCTGTGTTACTTGTGATTACTGTACACTCTCAGCACATGATGGAGTAATGCTCAAATATTTCTCAGGATACCTTTTGGACAACTGTGAAAAGAAGAAAGAGCAGAACAATAAAAATACACCAGAGGATACATTAGTCAAGTACAAGAGTGAAATGTGAGAGACGCAAATTCAGGGATGAACAATCACCCTGATTTGTCAGCTCTAGGTTCAAATTGAAAAGACAAACCAGAATATGTCTCACAGCAGGTATGTCCTTTATTTTTCCTGTGGGCAAATTGCCCTGCTATATACTGTACTGTAGTAGATTAATTAGATGGGCTATTTGCCAATAGATTGCCCAAAGGGAAAATCAGACCTACAGTAAAAGTAATTAACCTTGTTTCATAGTGAACAGACTTTAGTGGTTTTAATTAAGATATCAAATCAGTTCAAAGTAAGTTTAAAGGGATTTCAATCACCAAAAATGCAAACAAAATTCCAAGCCATTACCATAATTCATAAAATGAATCTCAAGATGTTTATTCCTAAAGTATAGAACAATTAAGTTTAAACATACATCTAGGAAGAATCTTGAAAACAGCAAAAGAAATAACTAAACACAATGACTATGCATCACTTGATTGACTACAAAAATGTCTGACATTATCTCTTAAGTATTTTTTTTTTACTTTAGTGAATGCTGGTTGCAGAAGCAGGTGGTTACTCAATTTGCACTGAAATTTTTCAGGTTTAGTATTAGAATAACCAAATTGCTCCATTGTGCTTTTGTATAAATATTAACTGTTGCTGTTGTCAGTCATGTAAAGCAGTGAAGGTGAAATTTTTAACTATTTTATTTTAATGCACCTCAAAAAAGACAAGCCTCACAAACTTTTACCAGAAACATAGAATAAAAGACAAAAAAAACTATTGTTCAGGAACATAAAAACACAATGTATTTCATACTACACAACAATGCTTTTAGACACACTTTACTTAAAGCAGTATGATCTGGCAGTCCCTTTATAAGTGTACATGATGAAAAGTAAGTTCAAAATAGGACATTACAAATGGAAGCCACATTGAATAAAAATCAAAAAGTTCAAGCATCTTTTAGTGTAGTTACATGTGGTTTAAAATGTATTATTCATACTTTATCTACCTTCTGAAAAGTCAGAATGCAAGGGAAGATTGATGCATTTCAGGACAATGAAATTCACCACAAACTTTCTCCTTTTCTGTTGCTAAGGCCCGACTTTTCAGTGCTGACTTGAAGTTAATCGAAGGAAGGTTTAAGTGTTAAATGACATTTAGCATTATTGTCACCTTGTGAAGCAGGGACAGGTCGAAGCAATAGCCTGTAGGCTGGGATTTTAGATGACATTTTAAAGGACAGAAACTGAAATACCTCTTCAGTTTGCAATGAATCTTAGCTTCAGAACTTTGTGTTTTAATAGCAAAAAAGTGTTGCACAGAATTCAATGGCTCCTTCATCTTGGTGGATGTTTTGAATAATTTTTGCAATGATTTGATTTGCAGATGAATGTGATTAAACCTTACATGAAGCCATTGGGACAACTGCTGTGCAGTTGATACGAACCCTATTTCTCTGTAGCAGCATTCTCCAGGACACGTTTGTTTTGGAATTACTAGTTTGCCGATTGTAGCTAAACCAAAAATATTGCAAACAAAAAAGCACCTGGCACTTTAAAAATGTGAATAAAACTCATGGTAGAGTTTTCCACTTGAAAACACAGGTTTGCTAAACTTTTCACTGAAACCAGAAATAAATGCTTTAATTATGCAAGGGCACACTTGGGTCTCTACCAAGTACAAGGTGATGACTAAAGATGACTACAAACAAGGGATAAGAAATTATATATTTTAGAACTTTAGTCAGTGATACACAAAAGTTGTATGTGTCACAAAGCTTACAAAATCAAGTCCTTGGTGTATCTGGAGCTTAGAATAATGGCATATTGCTTGCTTTAGTTGCCAAAGAATAATAGAGAATAAAGGAAATTCAGAAGTCATTCAGCTGGGATTAAGAAGGCTATGGGTTACGAGACACTTGATGAAGGAGGCTCATTGTTCCATGTGTCTGCTACTTTGATTTGCTTTTCGTACAGCTGGCACTGCATTAAAAAATGAGCTTTTGGAAAGATGAAAAGACCAATCCAAGCTGACTGAGGAGTATGTGGCAAAAAATAAGCAGATCAGAAGCCATATTACAAAACACTGAACTCTTTGAATGCAGTCTTATGTTTAAAAATTACCACAACACCCAGTCTCCTCATTCCCTCTGTTACTCTCTTCCGAAATCTGCCAAATACTAACATACAGTACTCAGCAGGTGTAGTTTGAGGTGTGCTCAGAACAACACAGAACCCCCTTCTTTCTTCTGTTACTTTAGTATGTGGATTTCCACTATTACACAAATACAGTGAGTTGAATAATACTATGAAGATCACTACAAGTTGAGTGTAGAGAAAAGTGTCAGGAGACACTTTGCCCCTACAAAGGCTGAAGAAAGTTTTAACTTTTTATTGTTCTACTTCTTCTTATTTCTAATCCAAATGACTGGTTTATTTTCTTTTAATTTCTTTTTTACATGAATGTCCTTAAAATCACATTCTATCATGCTATGCTCTGCTATGCCCTGCTTAAATTTAAGTACTGCATGGATGACAACAAATATTGTGCAAGTCCACACAGGATACAGCACACTGCTGACTGCTTCTCTTTCCATACTTAACCTGCCATGTGTATCTGAAAATTCTGAATACATCACTGGAACAGTCAAACAATACAAAAGGTTACAAACAAGATGAGGCCCATCTGGTCCATTTGATAGTAGCCTTTTGATCTAAGGATCTCATCCAAGTGTTTCTTGAAGGAAGATAAGTTCTGTATCAGCTTCAACCACACTTTGTTGTCTTTGTTGGTGCATTTGAGGATTTTGATCAGGCCTTTCATAATCTTCTCTGCCGACGACTAAAAAGATTAATTTCTTTAAGCTTGTAAGTGTAGTACATTTTTGTAAGTTCCAGAATAAATTAACAAATCTAATTGCTCTTCTTTGGACTGATTACAGAGCAGCAATGTCTTTTTTTTTAATGTGTAGACCAAATTCTAAATGGTGGTTAATTTATGGTTAATGATGGTAAATTAGTGGTCAAGTGATCATGTTACTCTTGGCAGAAGGTTCCTGTGGCAGTCAGTTGGTGTGATATTAGCAACTGGAGAAATGAAGACAGCACCCCTATGTGCCCATTCAACAGAAGGAGAAGGACTAAATGTGGACAAAAGGAATTGTGAGTTTAAGAACTTTTGAAGTGCTTATTTGTGAAGAGTCTCAGAGTGAGACTACAGTATTACTAAGAAATTTTGAGAGAAACTGAACTCTTAGGTACAGTATGTGGCCAGTAGGCAACTTAGCAGCCTGGCAAGACAAATAGATACTTTTAGAAGTTAATCAGGAGCTTAAAAGGGGTTAAGACTTTTGTTTTGGTTTGTGGTGTCTTTTTGTTATTCTCTGCACTGAGTATAAAAGGCACTAGTGTTTTTTAACCTTACACCATGTGTGTCTGTTGTCCTGCACCCTCCTATTTTTACAGATCCAGTTATGTCATGCCCAAAGGTTGTCACAAAATACTGCATGTTTCAATACTCATTCTTCTTCCACAGCTGTGCCAGCTTCCTTAAAATCTGCTATGCTTTTGAATGGTGCTAAATACTTTACCATCTGTTTATTTCATAGACAGAGCTGGGATTTGATAAACAAGAAGGTCATTTGGTCTATCTAGCTTGTTTGGTTGTTAGCAGAGAAGTGATCTGTGGTTCCCATCTAGCTGTGTCTTGAAAACAACCAGGGTATTAGCTTTGTCAGCATGGCTGGATAACATTTTCCAGTGTCCCAAAACTCTTTGTATAGAGAAGTTCCCCTTGTTCTGCATTTAAAAAGGTCTGTTAGTTTATGTTAAACTTTTTTTTTTTCTAAGACCAGGTGCATACATGCAAAATTGAAATAGAATCCAAACATTCTGAATAAACATCTATTTTTTAAAATTCATTATATATTTTCATTATGGTTAGACCTGGTCAATGCAAAAGCCAATACTGTTTCAAAATAAGTCATAGATTTAATTAGCGGACTGAATATGCCTGGACGGAGCACCAACTATCCAGCAACATGAACTGATATTGCTTCACTGCTCAGACCTCACAATGCCAAGCACCTGAAATGTTAACAAGGGCAAATTAGACAGGTATGCAATTCTCCTGTCAGCACTATCATTTCACTATTATTATAATTGACCTTTCCTTTTTCTGCCTGTTACAACAACAGAGAGTCGTAAATGTGTCTGTAGCCTGAGGAGCATTGGAATTGAAAGGAAATCCAACAGAGCTGAGTTTTGACCTTTTTTAGAAAAAAGGCTTCTTCCTGTATTATAGTCTGAACCTCAAAATGGTTGAGTAGCATATCTTGTCGCCTCTTTATGCATCCACCCTTCTTAAGAGTTTCTGTTCACATTCACACAAACATCCCTTTGCGGTTCTGTCACTGCATATTATTTTTACTGTTCTTTTTAAAAGTCATTTTCTTGCATTTTAAGCTTTGGAACTTTAAATTACCATCACATGCTGTAATATTATTCAGTTTTTCTTATCCAAAAATGTCAATCTACTGTATGTTCCCTTGCAACAAATTCAGGAAATGCTCTCTGTTTAATCTTTTTTTTTGTTTGTTTTTAAATTAGGCTATAAATATGTATTGTATTTAAGCTTAGTCTGCAGGGACTATGTCGCTAAACTTATTATCTTGCTGCTGCATGCAGCAATACAGAGCGGAGGCACCAATTTAATACTGGTCACTACTGTATCTTTCCCATAACTAGACAATACTCCAGGGAAAAAAATGGCATAGGTTCACTAGATTCCCCACATTTGTTCAATTCATACAAACAATTATCAGTTTTGGGAACTTTTAAAGTTTAAGTTTAATGGCATATTATGAGAAAAGTATTATTTAAAGTGACATGATTACTGTTTTTTAAATATTTGAGATACTGTACTGTAAGTGCATGCAGGTATGGTGGTGCAGTGGCTAAAATTTCTGTCTTGCAGCAGTGGAGCCCCTGGTTCAATTCTGGACCTGAGGCACTGTCTGTGTGCAGTACTGGCAGGTTAGTTGACTTCTGAGAAAACTCGCCCTAACGTGAGTGTGTTTCTGTGTGTGCCCTGCGATAGACTGGTGTCTTGTCCATGGTGTGTCCTGCCTTGTACCTGAGGAAAATTGTAATTTTTATGTAGAACAGCAGTTAAAATGGTAACTTGTGTAGATAAAGAACCTACAGTAAATACTATGCTTTGATTAAAATGATAATAAGACTATACAGTATGTGTGTGTTGAAATGATGAGCTATTACAGACATAGAGTACAACTGTAATCAAGTGCTAAAATGGAGCAGGAGTGGGTAGCATGAATATGAGTAGCTCACCAGTGAGGATGCTTCTTTTGGATTAGGGTTAAATAACAATGATTCACTAGAACGCATAAAGGTCAACTAAGCAGAAGTGCATTTAAAACCAAGAACAGGAAGCTCTACTGTTGCTGGAGTCTCATTTGTATAGTATGAAATCCTCAGGATGAGACAATCAAATCAAATAAGTACTGTAAACTAAACTAGCTAAATGGGATATTTTCTGTAGTCTAGAGATAGCTGGTCTGAGTCTGGACCATGTCATTAAACTGTTTAGACCAGGATTTCCTCAGTAGTAACTAGCAATGTTAGTTGTAACTGAGGTGGGTATGAGTTAGATACGATATACAGTATTTTACTTGTAAGAAACAGTGTCCTCTGTGTCTTAACAGACTTTTAGTCTGTTGGGCAGATACTGTAGCAACACGCATGCACACTTTGCCAGAACCCATGCCAGGTAGCTGTGACAAGCATATGTTTTGGGGAGAAAGAATATAAACTCCTTACCATGCCCATCCTGATATTTGGGTTTTAAATTGGAGGGACGTATGTAAGGTAATTGGAAATACAAAGCAAATAAAAAAAACATGTCTATATTTGAGCAGATGGGGTTAAAAACCTCTAAAGCATGCAGGGCTTTAAACACACTGATGCTATTGGCACAATCACAGTACTCACTGCTGTTTTCCAGTATTCCCATTTTCCAATGGTAGAGATCTGCTGAATCAGAAATTGATAGTTGAAAAAAATTACACACAATAAAGACATCAAGTAAGAAGCGTACAGTATATTTTTGTTTTATGGTATATACCTTGGCTGTATACAAATTCAATCTACAGTGGTGTATAAAAGTTAAATTGACTTTGGGATTTCTGTGCTTAAAAATATACCTTAAACTTGGGTAGGCTTACAGACAGAAAGAAATCTAAGGAGACAATGAAAGAACAAACAACCACAACAACAAAAATGCTAAACGTTGAAGCAACCAAATAGCTGCAAGCAAAAAACAGATTGAAAAAGTGAAAAACAAACTTCAAGTCTGACCTGCAGTCACTATTAAGGTTTACTGCTGTGAAACAAAGTATCTGATAATGGAAGGACAGATAGTGAAAGGGGGAAAACGTCAAGGTCTGCTGCATCAAGAACTAATGTCTGGGATTTTAATGCAGGGTCCTCATATACAAATAAGTCTCAGCCTGTTACAGAAAAATTGATATCTTTTATTTCTTTTGTTGACAACTGAAAGCACTGGTGCAAGCCATCTTTAGGTCAAATGTGGAGGCCTTATTTCTGTGAAAACAGATATTTTCGTTTCTAATACAGTCCAACAATACTTTCAAAGGCTACCAGAGAATCAATCTCAACTTTAATAAATGAAGTGCTGATTCAATTATGCGATCGTTGAATATTTCAGTGCAACACCGTGAAGTGCATTCCTCTCATCTAAGTCAGGAAACTCTTTAAGCCAATTGAAATATTAACATACCCACAGAAAAACCTAAAGATTATTTGCTTCCTGCTTAGTCTACTTGTCTCATTTCAGACAAAGAACCAAAACGTTCACCTTTTCCCTTTTTCTGGTACACATTTTGAAAATGGTTAAGAAATTATTCCTTCATGTTCAAAGTCTGAGTATTTCACCTGCACAGTGTAAATAAGCACCAAACCCTCAACACTGGAATACATGTCTTTTGCTACAGGGTAGTGTAGTAGTGTAGTAGAACATACTGTATACTATGGCACCAGCTACACTCGTCACTCTATACTGCATGTTCTTACTGCCTATACTGCCTTAGTAGCATACTGTATGTAGCCACACCCTGGATGTTCTCTAAATCACTGTTACAGGCTGGTAATGACGTCCACAGAGCATGTCTTAAAAGGAAGTTAGCATGCCAGTGCTCTTTTATTTCTTCTAACAAAATATTAATGACACAAAACTCGTCTCTCATTAACTGCCATTGCCAGCCCTCACTGGTTACGTTTCTAGAGGCTTGATCTGTGTCTCAAAGGCTCAGTTTCTCTCTTTCTCCCTTTTCTATCACACTCTGTCTGAGCTCTCCCTGGTGCTTGGTGCATCTTGCCCTTAGCTACCTTATTCCCCTGTTTAAAGAGGACACCCATTCACTAGGAGGAATGACAGCTGCTGTTTATCACTGCAGTAGTTATGGACAGCGGAGTCCTCTTTTGACCATCAAGCACATTTTTGGCTTAAGCAAAACAACCACTAAGCAATATCACTATGCCTCAGACCAATTTCTTCCTCTTGTTTGTGGGGTTTAAATGAAATTGGAAGTAATAGGGATTGATGTCACCAAACCTTGCCTAATATTATTATATTTAAACTACAGCTATCCATTTCCTAACTGCTTTATCCAATACAGACATGCAGGGGAGGCAGCAGCTATTCCGGCAAGCAATGAGAGCAAGGCAGGATATACCTTGAATGGGATGCCAGTACATCACAGTATATTTAAACGATGAGACTATTTTCAGCATGCGAATACAAAAGAATGAGATATCTGTGTCATGACTCCCCAAGTATTGCAAGCATGCACAATTACAAGGTGCTCATTTGAAAATTGTCCATTGAAATTGTTTAATTATGTTCCTCTGGGTAAGCATCATAATTCTTCATGCCTTTATTATCTTTGTTGTTGCTCCTGGACTTCCAGTTGACATAATGTATTGTTTTTATCAGAAAGCTCTGAGAAAGCTTTCTCACAATTCTAGAATAATATTAACCTAATTCCTAAACCTCCGCTGGCAGTTTAATGTGTGAGCTCTTGAATTGCTTCTAAAATTTGTTTTTTTTGGCATGTACCTTTTCTACCATTCAACAACATGTGTCTGACCCCTCTGCATGTCCTCAGATGACCAATGCAAATCTGCTGGCTTTTTCTAAAAGGTTTCTATAGCTATCCTTCATCAGCTATAACACAAATTCCCTGTTGTATTCCAAACCACTTTCAGGTTGGACTTAAGACATTTTCTTTTTGAGTGTTACTTTCCTGTCATAATTCTAACACTGGATCATTTAAGTGCACTGCTAGGGATTGAGGCTGGGTAACAGCAAATGGCTCTTTTGTGTCCCCAACATGTCATTGCAACCGACAGGGACAAGCTCTTCAGTGATTTGCGATGACCTTAATACAGGAAGCCAACCTTGAATCCGTTCTTAAAATGGAAAGAAAGCAAAATATAGTGACAAAAATAAAAGAGAAGGGGGGAAATGACCAATATGCTAAAGGACACACTGTTTGGATTACAGAGTGTGATGACATAAACTGACAGAACCTTTTTTGCTCTCTGGCTTGAAGACGGCAATGAAATAATAATTCTAAACAGCATTGAAAAGAGCTGTAAAGGCAACGTACGCCCATATAAGATTGAGATATTCATGTTACATAAGGATTGTAAAAGACCTTGAAAAGACCAGGACCAAAATATCTGTGGATCCACAGAGACTTTGAATAAATAACATGTTTAAAATAATCAAAAAGAAAAAAAAAACAACACTGCTTTATTTGGTTAATTTGCGGAGATTTAACTTGTCAAAAGCTATTGTTTGGAAGCACTGCAACACAGAGATTATATATAAAGTCTGGTCATCATACAGCATGTGTGTCATGAAAGTCAGAGCAGCACTGTAGTGTATCCGTTACACAATGTTTGAACAGCATATGAAACATGACACTGTTTTTTTACACCTGCTTGTGGCACAGTTTTCTCGATTCTAATATAAATCTTCAAAACCAATTACAATTACATCCATCCATTTCACTTTTCAATGAATATTATTCAACTTCATTACGACACGTTACAGATCAGTTCTCTTGCCCTCAGGGTTTGCTTCCCTTCGCAGTGTGCACCTTATCTAGGTGACAGCAGTACAAGTCACTTCCATTTATGGGACCACATTCTATGAAAGCAGCTGCTTGTTATGCTGTACATTATAGACAGTACAGATGCATTAGCACAACAAGAAAGGAAATCTGTGTATTCCTCAACATTTACTACTAAGTAAATACTAAGTACTGTGAAATAATGTGTGAAAACTAGTATTCATCAGTGGCCAGGTCTATACAAGTTATTTCTACATAGTGATCTTGGGCAAAAGAATTTTACCTGAATTTATGTGCTGGAATTCAACAACTTTGAGTGCTGTTACGATTGAGGGAGGGATTTTGTATTTGTTTGGTCCCTTGATCCAGAAGTGATGACTGTATTTTAAAACCTATCAGCAGCTTCACTTAAATAAAACTGGCTGGTATTGTGCAAAAAATGTACTAGTGTAAAGCTCAAAATCAAAGAAACAGATTGAATTATTGGAAACACATTTCACATGTTCACAAACTATATTAGATCTGAATTTGTTCTACATTCATTTTATTTACAGTAATTTATTACTATTAGATTAGTATTAGCATATTTAAGAATTTAATCAATTTATTTATTAACTGAGGTACAAGACAACCCTAGTTATGACTGATGCATTTAAGTCACAGTTAATAAAATGTTATGTCTCCATAAAAGGAAAAAAAAAACATCATAAGACCATATCATTTATTCTTATCTTCTTATCATGCCCCAAGATAGAAGAACTGAAGACGAGAACTGCAAGCTTAATGAAAAAATATTCTGTAGGAGCTTGGCCCATTCTTCTCCTAGTCAAGAGCTATACACAAAACTCCTTTGATCCTTTATACTGCATTATTTTGACAATGTTTTTAGTGAATACACATCTTTCAAATAATATTTTAGGAGCTTTTAGAGTAGTGAAAGCCTAACCCTAACTTCTCAAATTATGAGCATGTTTTTGATAAAAACCTGATAATATATTTATCTGTTGCTCAACGGATGCTCAAATTTTATTTTATTCTTTAAAACACTTGAGAAAATAGCTAAAGCACTTCTGTTTATTCTATATTTTAAAAGGTTTATGAAACTTGGTTTTACTGTCCCCACTTCCAACTTCTTCTTTTCAAAAATTCATTGTCTGTCCTCTTTGAGGCAAATATATGACATGTTGGAAAGCCTATTCTGTGCTGATGTAATCTTGATTCAAAAAAATCTCCACACATGAAAGAGGCTTCAAGGGACAGAACATAAACTTTGTAATGGTTGCCAAACAAAAACAGGTTGTGAAGTAGTCCACTGGCAAGATTTAAATACAAATCCTAAAATGGCTCAGAAATAAGCATGGACTTAAAAAAAGAGAGAGATTTATTTGTAGGTTGTATTCTACTTTGTTTAGGAGGCAGCTTATCTCTTCTTTTGGCTTCTGCAGGCATTATTTAAGAGTAAAATACTTGGTAGAAGTCCGGGAGTTTCTTGGTGGCTTAGACAAACAGTAAGTTTCTGAAACACCTTGTCTGTAAACTTGTAATGCCTATTGGGAAATGTGTTGTATGTTTATGTTCTTTTTAGTGTAGTGTGTGTAAGGTCATTGGCCAAATTTCCCATTGGCCCTTACCAATCATGGCCTCCTAATAATACTCATCTTGAATTGGCTTTGTTACTCTTCTCTCCTCCCCACTGATAGCTGATGTGTGGCGAGTGTTCTGGCGCACTATGGCTGCCATCGCATCATTCAATTGGATGCTGCACATTGGTGGTGGTGAACGGGAGTCCCCATTACTTGTAAAGCGCTTTGAGTGGAGTGGCCAGAAAAGCGCTATATAAGAGTAAACAATTATTAATTATTATTGTTAATAAAAGTTTGTTAATCCCAGTGTGCTTGAATTATTACTCTTTATACCAAAATCTGTGCCAGAAACTAAAGAATTCACATACCTCTAACTATATCAAGTGCTCGGGCATATCCTTTGCAGAATCTTTACAAATTGGGGTTATGATTATTTATTTTACTTATTGACTAAGTCGCTCAGTCAATTCCTGATTTTCCCCATTTACGGAACCACCCTATGTGTATGTTTCTTATTTGTTAATAGGTTCATATTGGGTTAAATGTGTTGTGTACTGCGTTTTGTCTTTTACAGTACCTGCCTTCGAAGCAAATTTCCCATTTGGGATAATAAAAGGAAGTAAGAAAGTAGGTAAGCAAGCGTACTGTGTGGACATAACACCAGAATTAGCCATATGTAAACATTAATACACAGCCCACAACCTGAAACAGCTCTTATCTAGTTGTGTCACGAATGGGACCTAGCTTGTGTTAATTCATGATTAATAAAAATATGAGTTAATATTTTGTGTAACCTATAATGGTTTGTAAAAATCAACTAATTTGGACATGTTTCGGGAAACATGGAAATGTACAGTACATAGCATCATTAGTGTGGTGATACAGATAGTGAGCTGGGACAAATGTGGAAGAGTTTGGATCTACTGTAAGAGGGAGGTGCAACCAAGTAGACAAAAGACTCAGAGCTCCATTAGCACAGCAAAATAAATGCTTATAAGCATCATTCCCCAGCCAGTGGCTTCATTACACAGTCCAGCACAAGGAACTTTGCAATGTGGCCATTATCCTGCAGGAGACAATTGAGAGATTGAGAGCTGCAGTATCCAGGATTGTAAGCCCATCACAAATGACAGAAAAGTTCAATAAGTATGCAATGGAGTCGCCTAGCAGTAATAATAATTCCCAGTACTAAAATAGGTTTAAAATATACTGGAGGCCTAAACTCATACCTAATGCTTCTGCTGTTCAGGATATTGCAGTATCTACAGCCTAGGTCTATAGCTCATAACTGTAATATGAATTCTCAAAGTCCCTTACAAAAGGCACATTTCCTTCTGCTTATATTTTGTGATGCATGTTTTGCCTGCAGCCATGTAAATACAATGCACATCACTAAAAGTGACAAATGAAATCCCTCCCTCTGCTCTTTCAGGCTCTTATACTGTAGGTGTGTCTGTTGTCCATGATGAATGAGGTTAAAGAATATCTATCCATTGTGTTTTTCTGTTTAATTTAACGTTTTTATAGCTTGAGCTGACTGAAGAATCTCTGAGATTGTGTAATCAGAAAAAAAATATCCATGATAGACAGTAAAATGTTGATGAGGAAATAAGTGGAAATTACGATTAAGAGTTATTAATATAGAACTATTAAATCACTTAAAATAATTTTGCAAGTCTGTAAGGTGTAAACTCATATTTTTCACAGATAGATTAACCTTCAGCTTTTCAAATGACCAATCACTTTTACGACACATAATATTTGCATTATTCTGAACTGACAAAACAAATGTCTTATTCAAACTGACAACAACCAATAAAGTAATCTCATAAGGTTTTGCAAGCATGTTTTTGCTCAGGATATGTCAGATTGCCTAATCCTTAGATTAGAAGGATGCAAACATAATTCATACAAAAATGATTGACATATCCATGGAGATTATGATCCCTTTTTATTGAAATCATGTTTAACAAATTATCTGGTTCAGAAACACTGCAGTAATGCATGGGAAACAAATGTGCCTTTAACTGTTTGCAAGTAAATCGCGGTGAGCTTTTGATAGAGAAGGAATTGCTCAGCCATTATAAATGCCAATAGCCAGATTAAAATGCATAATGTTGTTGTTTTCAAATACCACAGAATAACTGAGTCAACTAACTGAAAGACAAATGGGATTCTGAAATGGTCCAGTGGTAAATTATTCTTATGGGAAAGCCTGCTGTCACTGGAAATGGACTATTTGACATATACTGCCAAGGATTACTGTAGACAAGCAAATTTCCATGTATTAATTTTCATACAAATACTGACCAAACAACTCCTAGTTCACAACACTTTTTGATAAATAGTCTTCAAATGTCATTTGGAGCACAGACAACCATTCTTTTTCCTCAGAGACCTTTTTTAAAACTTAATCTAGTGAGACTTTCATGAGCATGAATTTATTTTCAAAATATATTGCCCTATAACATTTCAAGCCATTTCTGAATATTCTTTTGGGAGAACGGGGATTGAGGTTTCATTGTTTTTGAGCTAGTTGGTGACCATATTTACATGAACATCTGATGGCTATAGCTTGTGCTTTCTGATATTAAGATGATTTCTCTATTATTTTAACTTTCCCTATAAATCTAATCTAAATTCAGGAAATACATTCTATGGTAGCATTCACATATTGTACATACACACATACTAGCATAAGGTTGTTTCAATAAATAAGTTAGCAAGATATGTCACAATAGAAATAGCTACTGTACCTTGTCATGTTTCAACAAGTGGTATACTAACATCTACTTCATCATATGCTTCAAGGGTGCACATCACCATACTGTGCTTGTACCCAGTATCAGTTTAAAACTGTCTGGCTTTCTGGAAGCGTTTGTCAAGCACTGAAACCTACAGTCACTGAATCAATTGTGGGAGTCAAGTATTTTAAAACAGCCTGGGTTATTGTGTGAGGGCATTGCACCACCTTATAGCAAAATAATACCAGCTGATGCACTGCAACACTGACACATGAGTGTTTACAGTATTATAAATGGGAGGTACAGTATATTGCAAACAATATTGTACATACAGTATAATGTATATGTATTATGTATAATAAACCTTGCAATATACATTATAATAATTCATATTAATCTGTCCCGATATACGTTAGGCTTATACATTAAGTGTATTATGGGCTGAGCCTTTAACCTCTGTAACCTTGCTTCCAACAGTTTGGAGTCCTCCCTTATAATATGCAGGGTAGAAGAGACTCCATTGACAAAAAATTGGAAGAAAGATGACTAATTGCCTGAAATTCAGGACTATTAGGCTAAACTGTTTTATGGTAAATGTCTCAGGGTATAAAACGGTCTTGTAAAGAGCTCTAGTTCTTTTGTTGAGACCTAACCTTGTGTTGCATCTTAATTTAATAAACAATATCTTAATCTTAAAGTGTGACAGGTGGGGAAAGAGACTTCTGAAAAGCCTGAGGAGTATTTGGGGAAAAGTTAAACACTATTGTAAAAGTTTTGAGAAGAGCCAAAGAAAAGTTTACCCCTCAACTTTTCAGGGAATTAGGATTGTTTCTGAATTGAAAGTTCTTTAAACAATACACATCACTTTGATGCAAAACTAAATCTGTTTCTCTTCTCATTCTGTTCTAATTGCACCAGAGGATAAGGCTACAACAGCTTCCCATACCATCACTATATACAGAGGCTTCAAACTGTGGAGGTTGGTCTCCAATGTCCTATATTGACAGTCTGTTATTTCCCACTATTTAATTGAAAATCTCTTCTGGAACTGTCTCTTTTTTTTCCTCAGACTTGCTAAGCTTGGTAGCAGAATAAATACCTTTTATTGTTTAATTGTGGGCTTTGGGAGAGATGGATCCAAACAAAGGCTTTAATTTCAGTCTGCAGACAGCAGCTTTCATACATCTCATTAACAATCTTTCCCCAAAAATATACTTGTCTCAGTGCATCCTTCAGCTAAAACAATTTTAAAAGTCAGACTAATTTATGTCTTTAACTTAAAACCTTAGCATTTTAATAGAAAATATGATAAAGCAATTCATTTCTTGCATTTATATATGGATTATCATCCTAAAGGATGCCAAAGTACTTTACAGATAGGAAGGGACCCATTCCATCCACCACTGGAGTGCAGTGAAACAGTAATTCAACACCAGCAGCCCTACTACACAGCAGATCTGGTGAAAAAGCATGAAATTCAAACCAATTGAATTATAGGGGAACTTTAGTGGGACCAGATTGTACAACATCAGAGTGTAATTTAAACAGAGTACAAAAAAGCAAAGGTCCTTTAATAACAAAGTAGCCAGAATCTCAATTTAAAATTTCTTCCAAAAGAAGGTACCTTCCACAGCACAGGCGCATTGGTTTGGACATTCTGTTTCAGAAAGAAACATGAAGAGAGATATAGTCCATGGCTGTGTTCTAGCAAAGCACGAATGAGAGCCAGGAAGACACAGAAGCAAAAACGGGAATATTTCAAAGCTGAGGTCATGGGTCTGAAACTCAGTGGAAAACAGTTCATAGCACAGAGTATAAATCCCGAACATTAGGTCAGGGCGAAGCACGGATTGAGAATCCAGGAACAAACGTAAGCAAGGCACAGAAACACAGGAATTAAGGTACTGTAGCTCAGGAACTAGGGAGCAAAGAGGAAAAGAGCAGAACTTTTTTCGAGCAGACTCTGTAGAGAACTTTGTATAATGGACTCCTCTGAGAGCAGATCTTTATACTGTATATCCTGAATCCACCCGAGAGAGGCATGATTGTATATTGCCATGAGGTTATTCAGGTTTCCTGTTAGAAAGCATTTTCGAGGCAAATGGCATAGATGATAGAAGAGAAGGGGTGTGGCCAGCTACGAAGTAAATGCTACTGTAGCTCACTTCGCAGTTCTCCACTGGGAGTGAGCATGACACTAAGCTGTAATTTTCCCCATGTTTCCCATTTTATCCATGTTCGCGAGGCTTTCCTCTGAGTTGTTTGGTTTCCTCCAACAGTCCAAAGTCATACTCGTAGCTTAATTGGCTTCTGGAAATGGTCTTGGTGTGAGTGTGTGTATGTGTCTGTGTGTGTCCTATGATGGACTTTCAGGTTGTATAGTTTGACCCAGTTACTGAGTGGAATTTAACCAGAACACCATGCTTATCATTCCCACTCTTTCAGAATCTGCCATTGGATCTTTAATTATCTAGTCAGGACCTCAGCATAACATCTCATCTGTATAATGGCATCTCTTATCGCACAGTGTACCTGTTCATTATACCAGAGAGAAGAGTGCCACGTACTTGTTCGCCAACACCACTTTCAACAGCAACCTGGTTTCCTTGAGTTTCTCCCATCCAAGCAGTGCTTCGTTTTTTAGATCAGATGAGGACAATCTTTTTGCATGTTGTACTTGTGGATGATCCTATAAAGTAGCTGCAAATGAATTAGCTTTTTATTAAGTGAGCCATGGTGCTCTTGAATAGTTAATATACATAAGACATATGAATAGACGTCTTTATGTATTTTGACTGAGAGAATGGTCTATAATCTATTAATTCATGCAGCCTATTCAATTTTTGTATCATAACTATTATATAACTCTCCTAAATGATAATCCTGATTTGTCGTAATTTGGTCATGTGTTCAATGATTTTTACATTATTGTCATTACTTGTTAAACTGGCTGCCATGGGAAGTTGTAATTTTGACAGGTATGATATATTACAGTGAATGAAAGTCCTCCTCTTCAGAGCACAACTGGGTGTCATAAGGAGCGAGCTCAGAAGAAGCTTGAATCATCCTTTGTAACATGCAGTAAAACATTGCAATATCTAATGAAAACTAACATTAATCTGGCGTAACTGGCTGTGTCTGATGAAGACAAGGCCTTTCCTGCTAACTTTTTCTACTACAGCAGACTGACTAGAACTGGCTTCTAATCACTATCACTATCACTGTCTTAACCCTTGGCAACTGTGACTGCTATGTTTGATGCTGTGTGCATCATAAGACCATGAGGTAGTCTTCTATATAGCCACTTTTCAACAGCTTTCCAAGGACTAAAGCTTCTCTCATTGGAGATTTTCTGTCCCTTGACAGCTGTACTCAAATTTGTGAGGGGGTTTGTAAAAGCTTTTTCACAATTTCTCAATAAAAGTTAACATTCCAGTCACATTTAATTTGCGGAGGAGTAGCTTGAGTGCCAGAAACATTTTACATACAAAGTGATGATAACTTAAACTTGTTTTCCAATGGTACAGGCTATGTTCCTTTGCTTTAAAGTTTATGAAGAATTCAGAAGCAGATTTTCATTTTATTTTTTAACCTGTCAAAACTAAAAGAATGAAAAATGTTATTATACATTCCAATGTATTATAATTGTTTAGGTGCCTGTACTATGCTTTTCAATAGTTTGAATTACGCTAGCTTGCATTTCTAAGTCTGAAATTCACTACACCACATTTCAGATAACGTTTGAGTTGACTGTCCCAGGGAATAATGTTTGGTACAAAAATGCTTCCTTTTGATTGATTCCTAATAAAAAAATAGTTTGGCTTCTGTTTTCTTGGAACTATTACCACTTTCTTACCAGTTGGAATGTACAATATGTTTTTTAGTATCTACACATCAACACAGAAGCAAGAAAAACAAGCACATAAGAAAGTCCCATTCAAACACAATTTATCACACTTTTTGCAAAATCAAATATTATGCTAAAATAAGGTTTAAAACAGAGGAGTGTTCATTTTTTCATCCATTAATAAGAACATAAGAAAGATTAAAAATGGGAAGAGGCCATTTGGACCCTCTATCTTGTTAGGTAGTTCAAATTGATCAAGTTATTTATTGAGAGAAGCCAAAGTATAATCTTCAACAGGTTTCTATAATTTTATTGAAAAATGCCTACTGTTATCCTTTATAAATTTACTTCCTATTAGCTTCCATGTGTGTACTGTGGTTTGTTAAATTATTTATTCCCAAGACCATTGGGTTGATTATGTCAGGGCTTTGAGCTTCCTTTTCTTACATTTGGGTATATATAATTGGTTAATAATTTTTATTTTCACTTTTTGACACCTACAGTAAATGTTCTCAATCACTTCCTTCCCAGAAAGAGGAGATAGATTGCAACAGATATGACAGGCCATTTGTATACAGAATTAATGCACACTGAACTGAAGCAGTTACTTTCCAATACTGATTATTCCTCGTTTAGCTTGTTAATTACCATTTGACTTGAATTATGTTTTCTGTGTATGCTTTTGGAATGTCTCTGGCTAGTGGTTACCAGGGAAACAGTGAAATCAAGCAGAGAGGCAAGATCTGATTAAAAACATTCAGATACGAAGTAATCCACTGTTGACGTGGTTTTTATACGCGGTTTTTAAAATTTGATCCAAGTTCATATCCACTTTGAGAAATGAGAAGGAAGAGTTTTTTTAATTTTATATTTTTCCACCCTAGTTAATATTTAGCCATCATCAACAGAACATTAATAAAAGCTGCATCACCTTGCATCTAAAAATGAATAATTCATAGATAATAGAGACAAATGTAAACACATGAATATTTTACTAAATGCTGAAGAGACTTTAACATTAATACGTTGTTGATAGCAGCATTATTAATTTGCAGCTTGATTACTTCAGACCTAAAAAGCTAAGCTAAAAGTGGTGTTTGTAAATCACTAGGTTGTAGCGGTCTCTTTGAACCAATATTTCTAAAAGCTATGTAAGAAGTACAATCTTTCGAATGAAACACCCAACAGCGGTCTTGATTACCTTGTAACTAAAGTTCTCCTAGCACTGTTTGCGTTAGTATTTATGACAAAGAATAAAGTACGGTATGTGTATTAAAATCAAAGTTATTCAAGACATTTTGATTATTTTTAATTCTCTTTAAAACACACAGCTAAGGAGCAGGGACCATTGGCCAAAATTAGCATAGTTATTCACTGAAGTGTTCTAGTAATGAACAGACCTATAAGCAGAATATTGCTTCTAAAGCCCACTTAACCTAAAGAAGTAACAATGTGGCTTACTATTAAACCTTGCACAAGCCTAGTATGGCAAATTGTATCAGACCACCCCTTTCCCCAATATCTCTCTCTCCCTTTCCTGCCATGCAAAAACAAAAATATATATTTTACTACTGTACCTTTCCAGCAGAAATGCTCTGCACATTGCCGTTTAGAATGGTGTCAAAATTATGTCTGTAGATTTTACTCTTAGAAATAGTAATCTGAAAAGGGGTTGCATGTGACTTATAATCACATTACCATCCTGCTGAAATTTTACTGCAGGTCTTCTAACAAAGCAATAAAGAATGGGCCTCTCGCTGATGTCAGCTACCAGTGGAATTTCATCATGAAATTTGCTGGCCCTGAGATCACAGCCTTCACTGCCACTCCCTGGGCATCTCTCCCTGTAGTGAGTGCTTCGCATATGGCAGATTTGAATGAGATCAGAGGAAGCAGGGCCTCCTCTGAATGATCAATGAATGGTACTAGGCAGAAAGGATGAGAAACAGACAGCTGGGGAAAACCAGCAGACAGACACAAACGGAGTGACAGCAGGCTTTTAAAGAGAGCGTCCCTGCTGTCAGCTCTTAAAGGAATTTCTTCCCTCGTGATCCAAGAGAATGATATAGTTAAGGTTAAGAAAAAGGAAAAAGAATCTGAAGGCCTTTATGTACACCAGAAAAAAGTATAATGTTGACTTTATCAAGCTGGCTTTATTCCTTCCAGTAATGCTTAATGTCTGAATCAGATTTTATTATCAACAGTTTGGCCTACATTTGAGTTGAAAAAAGCAGAGCTGTAAAACTCACATCAACACGTTGATGTTGCCATTCAGTAAAGCTGTGGGATCTTGGAGACAGTAGTTGGGACAATGCTGGTGTTATGCAATATACATGAAGAGAACCAAAACTGTGAGGTCATTGTTTCTGCTGTTTGAGTTACTGTTGTCTTGTAGGTTTCCTGTTAGAGACCTTGTGAGTGTTTTTTGCTAGAAAATGGTTTCGAGGTTTTGGACTTGTTTAGAAATTGTAGAATGAGAGTGAATATAAACCACATAATATGCAGGTCTGGGAGAGTTTGTGTGAAGAGCTGCAAAAATAAAAAAGTAATTTGCTAATAAAAGGACATTTTAAATATTTTCTATTGCTGTCATTCCCTAGAATCCTAAGGAGCATTTGTGACTGATACAGTGGTATCAGAAAGTGAGAGGGGTGAAGCAGTGACCAGGAGCAGATGAAAAGCTCTGGAGACCAATAGACACACTGGGATATGAATTCCTGCCAGTGAGGAGACCCCAAGTGGTCATAAAGGCATGACCAAGTCTATGTAAATGGATGAAGTAACACAGTGGTTATGGGGTGTGGTTAGGAGGTGGTGCAGAAGTGATAACACATGGAGACCAAGTGGATCTTCGATCAGATGGGAGATACTCTGTTACACTTGGAAATTCAAGTCCCATAGCAGAATAAAGTGACACACTATTTGTCACATAAAAGGGTTAATAGAGATTCCCATACTTCTTACAGTATACAGATCTTACTTTTATGTTTTTAATATTTGTAGCACTGTTTATGATATCTGCCAATAGGGTTTCTTTCTAAAAGATACTATTTTTGCACATAAAAGAATTCTTACCAACTTATACAGAAAACCCACCTGCAACACTCTTGTGCAATTGTATTGGGAGTCCATGTTCAGTCCCTAAACTGATTCTGTTTACAAACTTACAGAAATCTCACTTTAAGGAAACCGCTTTCATATTCTTAATCTAATGCTTCCCACAGGGAACTCCAATGAGTTATATCAAAACACATCGCATATCTGATCGCAAGAATGAAATGTCAAAATGCTTAGTCAGGATGTATTTACATATACATGATTGCCTAGCCTGAGAGACAGCTTAGCAGATTCAAATATTTACCTGATAGTGGTATGTATAGCATACTGTATGAATACAGAAGGCAGAAATAACAAATTCATTGGATGCGGCACCAACATTTGAAATCCTTCCAACAAAGTGGTTCAGGTTTAGTTTTTGAAAGAAACCTTAGTAGGGGCTTCAACCACATCTGGGTAGTTTCCTTTATAATCCCACAACCAAACATATGTGTCAACTTGGGTTTTAATGGATTTCCATATGGAAGGAAACAAAACCCATTATACTTCATAAACTGTCTTGAATGCTCAATTGGCTAATGTCATGGCCACAGTAGTTTTTTTTTCCTGTCACTTATACTATTATTTTCATAAAAGTTATCTGTTTCACTTCAGTAAGAGAAATTTTAGACAGTCCTTGATGACAAAGTGTACTTTGACTGCCTATCTTTCTAACCTAAAGAGTTTGTTTGCAAAAATACTAAATGTATTATTAGCATTCGTAAAAGCTTCTGATCAGACTACAAAACCCGATATGCTTTTTCTACCCACAGAGTGGGTACAGTATTGGTAGCCACAATGTCACAGAGCTCCATGAAAGTGACTTCAGACTGTCCTGCGGGAGGACAATGCATTGAAGCTGAAATACTTAGTCAGTGCATCAAAGTGTTTTTTTTTTGTTTTTCATTAGAACTTCCCAGTTATAAAACAGAAATAGATTTCTATCATTGGAAATATATCCACTCAGGGCTAGATTGAGATGCTTTAGTGGTTAACCATCTTACTGTATGTGGAAAAACAAAAAACAAAACAATCAAAAAACAACTTCATCATCTACCATTATTAATGACTTACCATTGAAATACTGATATGTACCAACATGATACTCAGTAGCAGAACTCCCATTCTATTTTAAGAATTAGAGGGAGTGATTTAAAAGGTAGGATCACTTTATTGGCCATATACAATTTCTTGTATTAGGAATTTGTCTTTTCACATAACCCAACTTGCTCTCCATGAGACACACTGACAGGGAGAGAAGCTTGGGGTCAGACATTTATACAGCACCCCTGGAGCATTTGGGGTTAAGGGTCTTGCTCAGGGCCCCAATACAGCAGGATTCCTCTACCAGCCACAGGTTACAAACCGGCAACCTTCCAGCTATAGGAGCAGATCCTTAGCCTCTGAGCCGCCACACCACACAGTTTTAAGAATTAGAGAGAGTGATTTGCAGTAGGGGTTGGACCGTGGCTCATTGGTGAGCATTGTTGCCTCAAAGAGATGGTGCCCTGGATTCAATTCCTGTGGTGCTATTTGGGTGTTTAAATGTTCTCCCCGTATTCTCCCAGGTTTCCTCTGGGTGCTCCGGTTTCCTCCCAAAGTCCAAAGACATGTTAGTAGGTTAATTAGCTTCTGGAAAAATTAGCCCTGTTATGAGCGGGAGTTTGTTTGTGCCTGAGTCTGCCCTGTGATGGACTGGGTGTATCCTGGCTTATACCCATTTCTTAATGGAGTAGGCTCTGGTGTCTACAACCCTTTACTGATTAAGCAATTTATTGAACGGATGGATTTGCAATACTTCCACTACTGAAAGACTCAGAAAACAGATTTTTGTGAGACAGCAATGTGTTAATCTGCCAGATGGAACAGAAAAAACAAGGGATAAAAAATAGTTAGTTCACACACATGACAGAATTTGGGCTTCTGCAAGCAACTATTTTTCCTGTGGAATTACAGTATCAAACCTCTCTGTATACTTAATACATTTTTCTTGTATGAGTATAATACTTTTTAAACTTCTTCAGGTATTAGAACACAGATGAAACAAACCATTTCTTGCTTAAAACATAAAGGTAGTTTATTATTGACAGAGGCAGCAAACAGAGAACATCTGTGAGGGAATCTTTTCACCAATTTGTTAAATAGTGATGAAGTAGTGAAGGAAAGAGTGCTCCCTGCAGTATATGAATACAGTGCACAGCACAAAGACTACTTAATAAAATGTGGTTTTGTGTCCCCTTTAGAAGTTACATCTGAATGTCATATTGAAAGGTTATTAGAGGTCTGGTGAAGTGATTGTTATCCTTCTCTGAAGTGTAAAAGTTTAAAGTTTAAAAACTTTAAGTATATCAATATTTTGTCCGTATTTTTGCAAAAATTGAAAAGAGACACTTCGCACAGTTGCCATTTTGACTTACTGTAGTTTCTTCAACATCTTTCTTTATAGTGCCTGACATATGCAAAACAAGAAGCTCGTGTTAAGTTTGACTTTCATGCTTGTGACCTAACTTTGATTTAATGTGCCTACCAGCAGTACGCAATGTGTTTTTCTTCATTGGAATGCAAAATGCAGAGAAAAAATGAGCAAGTCATCTGTTTCCTTGGATGTGTCATCAATACTGTATGTTCCTGTATGAAATAAGAGATGACCTGAAGGCCTTAAAATATACTTTATTTACATGATGCAAGAGAGCAATTTCTTAGATGGATGAAATGCCTATTTTATTTAGACAGAGTAGTGAAACTGCACAATGTAACATCACTTAATGATGTTGTTTCATCATTAGTTTCTTATTTTACATCTTTTTTTTTAATCTACAGGACTATGCAAAGCAAAAAAAAAACATCACAGGTCGGTTTTTCAGCTTTTTTAAAACATGCCTTTCATTGTGTTGATGAATTTGGGAAAATCCATCCATTTTCCAGTACAGGATTGTGGAGAAGCTGGAGCCTAACACAGCAAACAACGGGCACAAGGCAGGATACACCATGGTTGGGATAACAGTCAATTACAGGGTACACACACCGCAAAAATGCAAACTCTCAGACCAGGATCAATTTTTCCAAAAGCCAATTAACCTTCTATTGTGTCTTTGTACAGTGGGAAGTAATCCACACAAATACAAAAATAATTTACAAACTCCACTCAGCACCCCAGGAATCCAGCCCAGGGCCCCAAAGTTGAGTCAGCAGTGCTAACCACTACTGTATGTCACCGTACTACTCATTGTTTTGAGGCAAATTAACATTTATTTAAGATGGTAGATAACACTGAATCAAATGAAACCTGTGTCCTCTCCATTCAGTGCTGAGTGAATACTATAGACTTTTATAAACAGTTGTGCATTACAATACCTACTAATAAGAGCATTCCAGCAAGAACAGCATTAACAGTAAGTCCATATGAACTTCATAAAAGGGGTCTTATTTAATTAAATAATGCCTTACCTATACAGTATATTAGTGTCTACATGAAATTTGCACAATGAAAAATGTATTCTATGAATAAGTCTCAACAATTGTGCATGTTTATACATTTCTAAACATTTGGAGCCAATTGGGGGAGCAGAGTGTCTCCAACTGTACCCTGTACATCACAGATGTCACTGCTTTCTGGAAAGCCCAGTCTAGGAAATCCCAACATTACTCAAGTGATGCTTAGCTAATTGTGGTCTTATGTTTGGGGAATCTCAGTCACAGTTGACTACTGACATTATTCAAACTAATGTCTGGGAAACAGAGCTCAGTATACACACTTATCAATGAGCGGGGACGCTCTGTTTCAAAGTACTTTTACAAAGTACTTACAGTGCCTGCTCAAAAAGCTGTATTCTAAGAATTTGTATTGCATTTATTTTAAAACATTTACTGCATCAAGCATCGATAAAACAATTAGAAAATAAAATTGTACTGGTGTTTTGAACAGTGAAACACAAACCAAAGGACACCAGTGGACGTTGCCGAGAAGTGCATTTAAAACCTTTGGCAGGAGGCAGTTCTACCCAAAGGATTGTGGAAGTATGGAACAAGTTACCTTGCCATGTTGTTGAAGCTGATGCTTTGTCTCTTTTAAAAAATTGGTGGATACAATTTTTGGATCTATTAGTTACTAACTACCAAATGAGCTTAATGAGCCAAATGTCCTCCTCTCCTTTCTTATGTTCTGAAAACATTATTGAATCACGTCAGATGTACGGTAACGCAAATGGTTTTTTTTAAAAAAAAACCTTGGATTTGAAACCCAAGTCTTATGACTGGATCAAAAGTGCAGTTTTGTTTCCACAACTTATGATTTACTCTGCAACAATTAGAAAAGTACAGTACCAACATAGCTATGCAATCAAGATCCATAAAATAATTAGATTAAATAATTAAATTCAGGTTGGGCTGATATTAATTAAATGCCGTGGTAATGGTGGGTAGCACTGTGGTACAGAGATTAGATGGATTGCCTCACAGTGCTGGGGACCTGGGTTTAATTCTGGACATGTTGTGCTCTCTGCTGGGAGTTTATACTTTATAATCTCCCTGTGTTCACACCAGGGCCCATTTTCACCACAAGCCAATTAACCTACCAGCACGTCTTTGGCCTGTGGGGGGAAACCAGAGCACCTAAAGGAAACACACATGAACAGAGAAAAATACAAACTCCAGATAGCAGCCCAGGGCTCCAGCACTGTGAGGCAGCAATGCTAATACTGTACCTGAAACCTGTCACCCAAAAACATTTAATATTATATTTATAACTTGAAGTTCATTTACAGTATGTTGAGGCCTGATATCAATTATAAAAGCCTTGTGACTTCACAGGATCTGCTCTAACATAATGGAGCACAATCTCCCCGGTTTTGAAGACAGATGACTGCAATGTGTATTGTGGGACTAAATAAGAGTATTTAAAATCCTTGAGGGTACTGACAGAGTCATCCCAGTGTACTTGTTTAGTATCAAGAGAGCCCGGCTGGTATGGTTCAAATACCATCTGATACAGTATATTTCATTGCACATTGCCAACGGTTTTTACTATTAAACACCCTAATGAAAATAAAATTACAATATTATTCTGGGGAACCTAAGCTCTGAGGACTTCCCTGTGATTGGGTGCTAATGACAATGTAATGCTATTCCGTGTTTCATCAATTTTGCATTGGCTTTTATACAAATATACTATTTTTAGTATAGATTCTGAAGCCTTTCAGCTAAAATAACAAAGTTAAAGATGAAGACTTCTAGTCTCCAAAATGTTCATGCGAAGCCATGGATGCAGAAATTTAGCAGATTACCAATATTATTAATAATACATGTGTGGTGGAATCAATTCCACAAACCTAGATGCTATAGATTGCAAGGCTCTCTGATGCACTTTCCACCTTTGATGAGGTCCAGCCTTGCAGAGATATTTAATTAAATGATACCTAATGGATTTTTGACCTCATTAGAGAAGAAAAGAGATATTCTGGCTTTTTTGCTCTGTACCACAAATTTGACTTTTTGTTTAGCAAGATGAATCAGATTTTTCATGTATAAAATACTCGAATAAATTAAAAAGGGGCTATTTTCAAATTTGAACTTGTTACATAAGGACTATTGTTACAAAATACTTTAAATTATATATTTCAGAATTTGATTATTTGCATTACAGTCAAACAATAGTAATACAGTGTATCAATTTTTTAACTGCTTTATCCAGTCCAGGGGGTCACTGGAGCCTAACCCAGCAAGCAAAGGGAACAAGGTAGGATAAATCCTGGGAAGGACACCAGTCTGTTCCAGGGCACACAGAGACACAAACACACTCACAGCAATTTTTCCCAGAAATGAATTAATCTACCAATATATCTTTGGACTGTGGGAGGAAACCAGATTATCCAGAGCAAACTCACATAAGTATGGTGAAAATACACTTATTACAAAGTGATATTATGAGATTTGAACCCAGGACCCCAGCCCTGTGAGGCAGGGATGCACAACCCTGCTACAATGCCATCAGAAAGGAGCACAAACATTTTACTAAATCTCCCTATTCATGTCTGCCTTTCTATTGTATGCAATCCTACAACTGCATATTTTTGCAGTAGGGATTTGGATTCAGAGTTTGGAATTAATCAGAGACAAAATATTTGACATGCATTGCAACAAACCTGAAGACAGAGGCAAGATTTTGCAATTCAATGCCCACACATTTTGTGACAAGGACAGGTGCCACAAGACTTTTAATAGAAGCAAATAAGTCTAATTTTCTACAGGAACATCCTTTCAAGCATAATGTCACGTGCTTTTAATTTGCATCCATCTAAATGTGGTAGGAGGGCATTGAAGCATGCATGTTGCAAAATATGTACATATGGCTTAACAGAATGTCATTAAATCTGGCATAAAATGCTAATCCTGAGTTTGTTAAGATGTTGTTACATCTAGTTTTGATTGGTTGCTTTAAAGAAATGTTGTATTTCTTAAAGTGAACTGATTTGTAACAGAACAATACAATGATTTACCCACTGATCCTTCATAAGGAAGTTGCTTTTTCCTGGGAAGTACTATTGCAACCTGAATCTTATACCTGAAAATAGGGCACAAGGTGAAACAACACCCTGGGCAGTTCATCAAAAGGAATTCACACAAATACAATACACAGGCATACCTGCCAAAACCCATCTGAACATATGGAGAACAACAAAATAATGTATTGTATATGCCGCATACACTGTATACAGATGCAGTCACTCAGAATGTATGTTAAAATTCATTTCTGCTTTAGATGTACTACAGTACAACACAGTTTGCTGTGTGGTTAACTGGCCAAAGACATTTGATAGGTGGCACTTGTGGTGCTTTAAGTATTAGTGAAACAATTGCTTACTTTTCTTACTGTACATCTTTAAATCTACTTAATATGGAACATCAATGTGGAATTACGTAACTTATGGGAACTTTTGGTAACTAATAATAAAAATAACAAAAGTAATGTCTCTGAACATAATAAACTATATTAATTTATAAATACAAATATACATTCTATATGAAGTATAACTGGTAGTGGTAGCTAAAAATAAAAAAAAAACTCAAATAAAATACTCAGCAGTGTTAGGCTGTCTCCAAAAACATAATAGAAACATTTTAAAGTGTAAAGTATATAAACTTCATACAGTTTATATACTTTATAAAATGCTCTTATATTTTAAACTTTTCTATGAGTACTTGCTGTCATCATTCCTGTGAAAAACATTGTAGTACATTTCTAAAACCACTTAATAAAGAATATTAATATGAAATCATGTATCTAAAGAATGTTTTAGCTGAAATTAAAATTAGTTTCTGAACATCATTAATGATATGTATTGATCTAAATATAATATATTTATAAAGCCAGTAGCAGTACCATCCATATTCCATAAACATCTGCATCGAATTCTCGATTTTGTTTTAACTACTGTACATTTTGCTATCGTTATTGTTGTAATGGACAATGAAACGCTCTTAGTTTATAATTTTCATCATCTGTTCCGAGTGATGCTCTGGTACAGTGGTAAAGTGCTTACCTATTAGGTTCAATTTATGGTCGGGGTATGAGCTTTATTTTTACCAAATAAAGACTCCATCTTTAAAAATAAAATAGTAAATAATATGTATACCACATTGACATTTTTATTATTTTTACAGGTCACAACATATTAAATCTTAAAATAATATAAGTAATAAATAAATAAAATAAATAAACAATGGAAAAAAATAATACTGTCAATAGCGGGAGTAAAACACTTATATTGGTTTACAACAAACCTTGAAACAAAATCATATATATATAATATAATTATAATATAGAATAACTGTCACGCCCTCTGCAGCCAGAGGGCGCTCCTTCTCTGTCCTGTCCCTAGTTTCCGGTCTGCTGTCCTTCCTGTCCCTCTCTTTCCCTTGGGCTATATATTTCCGGGTCTTGCACTCTGTCCTCGCTCAGCATTGAGTTCGGATGTCCTGAGACCCGCCTAGCACCAGGGCACCCCACGTCCGCTCCCTGAGGGCATAGGTTTCTATACGGCATTCCTGAACTCCTTGCACGAATGAGCCCGGGCCTTTTTCCCGTCTCGCCGCTACGCATATGGGTCTTTTTCTGCTCTCCTGCTCCCCACGGTTAGTCCCTTTGGACGTCCGTGACAATAACAAAGTTAATTAAACAAAAAAATGAAAAAATGAGACAAGGCTGAGACCTGCAGAGTGAAAACTGCAAAAAGTGGAAGAGGGGTGGTAGCTAAAAAATAAAAATAACCAAAGTATAGTAACATCTCTGAATGTCATTAACAATATTTATTTATGAATAATAAATAGTAAACAATAATATACATATATCTCTGTAGCAGGTGGTAGTAGCTAAAAATACACAACAGTATTTCATCTTCTTCATAAACATTTTCTATATTAACATTTTTAACTTGGTCAATTGCTGTGGTTTAGAGTGAAGAGTGATGAATTGGTGACTCACATGCATTGTATCCTTGCAGTTGGTGGGGGTGGGGGTGTGGGCTGCAATTTTATATTCACTGTCTTTCTTATGTGAAGAAGGACAATCTCACAAAGCTTTGGAGGTGTTTGCAACAATTTATTTTTTTGTGATTATAATTTAATGTTATTTTCAGTTTGAAATGTCCTATAGATTTTTTAAATTAAAATTGTAATTAAAGTCATTCTCTAATAATAATATATCATTCTTATGATGTTTATATTAATGTTTTATTAATTTTATGTATTACAGTATATTTTATATTCACTTTACATTCACAATCTATTAACGGTTAGGCAACCTCCTGGCAAGAGATTACTTTCCAAAAGTATTTTGTACACAAAAACAATTGCCAATTCGTGGGAATGCTAACCCTTACCCTCACTGGGGCTTCATTAGTACAATCCTGCAATCTGTCTGCAACCCTCCAATCATCAGTTTTGCAAATGTTCCTCAAGCCAAAACGTATGAGTCTAAACCAATCAAAACCATGGAAAAAGCTCCTGGAATCTGATCGTCTACTGTAGACAGGTTTTCTAACAACTTTTGATCTGACTCAGTTTTCTACAATCCCTGAGTGTTTCAAATGACAATAAAGGCAGTCAAAAGTCTCCAAAAAAAGTTTCAGATAGGAGAAAACTATTGGGCAGTAAGTGATCCGCATGGGAACTTGCATTCTATGCATGTCACATTAAGATTCTCCGCTGTCATGAAAAGAGAGACTTGGGTGTATGTACAGATTCACCTACTGTACATGCTCATGAAGAAAGAGTGGGTAAACAATTGAAAAGCAAAGTAAAATATTTAGGTAGGTACAGTAGCTGTGTCAGCATGTGTAGGCTGCAAAGGAACAAATAATAGGTTTATTCCATGCTGAAAAGAAAAGAAATAATACACAATGTTTCGACTGTGGAGCCTTCTTCAGGTGTAAGAAGGATAGGGCAGTTAGCAAAGATGATATAGCATGGGAAAACAAAAGCTAGGAGAGAGGAGGAACACTCCTACATTCTTTTTTCATCAACAGAGGATACCCCACTTGTGTTATTGACAGGGCCCTCACCTGAGCCAAAAACAGCCCCTGGACCATCAACTCGATCATGAACTCCTGACCTAACAACCACATTCCTTTGGTTCTTCCCTACCACCCTAACTCAGACTCTATCCCCAGGACCATTAACAACAACTTTCCTATCCAACAGGATGATCCCTCCATTGGGACCCTCTTTTCTGATTGCCTTATCATTTCATATCGCCAACCACCTAATCTGCGTAACCTTCTTGTTCACAGTTCCCTTTACCACCCTCAGCAATCATCCACACCAGGCACTTTCCTCTGTAAGAGAGCTTGCTGTATCACCTGCTGTACCACAGTCATTCAAGGGCCTACAGGACAATTCCGGATCACTCAGATGACATTTTGTATCTCCAGCAACCTTATTTATAGCCAGCAGCTATATCACTCTGCAACTCACGACTGGCAACCCACTGAAGCTAAGCAGGTGTGAGCCTGGTCAGTACCTAAGGTTCATGTGTGTCCTAATGCCCTAGTATAGTGACGGGGACACTATACTGTAAACAGGCGCCATCCTTTGGGTGAGACGTAAAAGCAAGGTCCTGACTCTATGTGGTCATTAAAAATCCCAGGGCGTTTTTGTCGAAAAGAGTAGGGGTGTAACCCCGGCGTCCTGGCTAAATTTCCCATTGGTCCTTATCAATCATGGCCTCCTAATAATCCCCCTCAATGAATTGGCTTCATTACTCTGCTCTCCTCCCCACTGATAGCTGATATGTGGTGAGTGTTCTGGCGCACTATGGTTGCCGTCATATCATCCAGGTGGATGCTGCACATTGGTGGTGGTGTAGGGGAGTCCCCATTACCTGTAAAGCGCTTTGAGTGGAGTGTCCAGAAAAGCGCTATATAAGTGTAAGCAATTATTGATTATTATTTACTGTATTCTCTTGCAGTAAATGCCCTGCCATCTACATTGGGGAGACAGGAAGGAGACTCGGAGAGCGCTTCAGAGAACATGTTAGGGCTGTGAAGATAAAAAAATTCTCCAAGCCCATAGTTTCTCATATTACCTTCGATGGCCATGATCACACTGATCTCTCCGTCTGTGTTCTCAAAGTAGGGTTTCTTAACTCCTATAGCAGGAAGACATCAGAAACTAAAATTATCCTGAAACTTGGTTCACACCTCTTCCCCCTTCTTTCAACGACAGACTTGTTTTCTTCTAATCCTCTATTCATTTGTAAGTTTCGTTTCACACCTCTCATCACCTCTCTCGACCTCGCACCACTTGATTGGGCAGTCTGCCTCACCCCTGCTCCCGCCTTCTCCTCTCTCCTGGCTTTTGTTTTCCCAAGCTATATTATCTTTGCTGACTGCCATATCTTTCTTACACCCGAAGAAGGCTCCACAGCTGAAATGTTAAATATTTAGATGTACAGTATTGAAACAAGTGTGGAATTTAAAATCAGGGTTGTTGTGTTCTGTTTTTCCAATGCATTAGTAAAAATTTATATAAGGTGCAGAATAGTAAACACATCTTAATATAAAGGGCTGTGGGTGCTTAAGGTACCTAAAGTAGGCCTCTCAGCCAGGTGGTGGCCCAAACTCTAAGCTTGTGAAATGGCTGAATTCAAATTCAAATTCACATTCACTTATTGACTAGACTATATTATCTGGTTTGCTGCATTTCTTATGTATTACTATAGTTGTATAATTTACCTATAATTACATTATTTTAAAGGAACCAAAAAACATTTAATGAAAATCCCCATTTCTCCTCTTCCTCTTCTGATTTTTTATAATGTGGTGGTTGTGTGTCAACAAAACTTTTGTTTGTCATATGAAAAAAAAGCTCTACTTCAGACTTCTGGTTTTGGAGTTCTGAAGTGTTTTAAAGTGAAGTTTGATTTTTGACTACTTGGAAAATTAATTTGCTTTTGTTCATTTATAAACTTGTAGGGGTTTCGTGAATTTACTGGGACAATTTAATTGTAGAAGTAATCACGAGGTAGTTTGTTATGGCTTTTAGAAAATAAATCGATCATAGATGCACACACATGGATTCAATAAACGAGATACATTTAGTAATACATAAATTGTGCATAAAATATATAACAGTCTGCCTGGAAACAGTTGGCAGATCTAACTGTGAGGGTTATCACAAGTGCAAGGTATATAAACACGAAGAGATGCAAAACACAAAGAGATACAAAGAACATGCTTCGGTATACCATTCGGCTATACTATTGTTAATCAGTCTACATTAGCTACTCAAAAGTAAATACATTACTCATATTAATTGAATAGATATCAACTTGTGTCGAGGTAGCAATTGAATTCTCGAGATGCAATGTAGAACATTGGGTTTACTTATCCATATATGGATTCGTATTTCCCGGCACAGACACCTAAGACCAGCTAGTGGCTGCGTCCTATTGCTGCAGTGTTAAATAGGTGTTGCCCCGGCGTCCTCTGGCTCCTGGCCAACCAGTAGGGGTGCACCTCGGAGTAAGACGCTTTAGGAGGAGAGATTTCTGCTTTGCCAACACGCCTGTGTCTCTCTCAGGGACCTACTACTAGTCTATGCACAGAGGGTGACTGTGAGTCCGAGGAAGTCACTCTTTAAGGGGACGAAACTCAGTTTTCTTCAAGTGTAGCGCTGCTGCTGAATAAAAACGTATTCAGGTTGTCGACAAGAGTCCAAATGTATACTCCAGTGATCAAGCAAATCATCCATGTTGGCGTTGGCTAGCGATTTATGTATGGGCATTCCCCAGGCCGACACTTTGCTGAAACAAGGTTCCAGTCCCTATACAGACAACACCAGCCATCACGTGATTGTTGCTGAGGGTGTAAAAATTGTCCAGAGAAGCAAAGTTTCTGAGCTGTTCAGTGTCTTTTCAACCAGGACCAAGACAGGTGATGGTTGAAAGTTTACCAGGCCTTTCAGACCCATGTGGGGTTACTATGCCCTACAGGTTCCTGATTGGTTGGTCAAAGTGAGAGATGAGTCACAATGACCTCTGACATCTAGGACTGCAATCCAGATGTTCCCAAGAACCTCACAGACAGATAGGCGCTAGGAATGGCCATTGATCATGATAGCCAGGCATGGCTGGGCACATCCCCATTTGGGAGCTGGTCCTTATCCGAGAGAAAACACCTTTAATCAGAACTGCATGAATAGCTTCTCTGTAGCTGCACCGCAGAGATGAGAAAGAGATAGGGCTTCATTTAGAAAAGCACAGCAACACTTAATTCTGATTTATTAATAAGCATTGCCACACAATGGCCTGAGGAAAGCTAAAGTAGGTCCGTTTTATAAAAGAATGGCTCCACTGCAAAAACACTCAAGTAAAATAAGTACAGTTTATTTACAGTGCTCCCAGTCCCCCACACCAGAAAACAAAACCCCAAGAAAAAACAAAATTAATTCTTGAAATGAAGATAAATCCTCCTTATTACTTTCTCTCTGTTTTCAGTCACACTACCTGACATACTGTACCAACCACCTCTTAGGCTGAGGAGCCAGCTTAAATAGCTTGTAAGCCCCTCCCCCTCTGGAACAAACCATTTCTCCAATTCAATGCATGGTTTTTCCCATCTCCTTAAATAAGCCTTGAGAACTGGGGTTAGGTTTGGTCTTCTGAGGCCGTCATAGGCTGACCCACCCTGGAAGTACCGACACCAAACAAACAGTGAGTATCATCCATTTTGAGAGTGCTCTTTTTGTTGACACCACAGTACTCACTCATTGAATGCGTATGAAATTAAGTAATATCAGTTACTATTAAAGTCCCGAGTGTGCATCCTCAGGTACTTATCTAGCAACCGCTCAATGGAAGGTGTATGAATATATATTTTCTGTGCTATCTATACTGTACCTTGTGAAAGGCTTCTCTGTCACAGGCCTCACATAGGAAAGCACTGCAAGACTTGATTCTGATTTATTAATAAGCATTGCTGCTACAAACTCATAGCCAAATTAGCTGATATTTACAAGACAAAGCTTAGTTCTTCTGAATGAGTCACAATAAGGTTCTAGAATCAATAAAAATCTGCCTCATTAAACTAATCAAAGCACAGACCAGAGAAAGGAATTGGTTTATGTGAATGTGGAGAGCACAATTAGAGAAAATAAATTAAAGAGAAAGGTAGTGTTGAATGGCAACATATTAAAATCAGCCAAAAAACACTTCTTGGAAAGTTGAACAATGCCCCTCTGCATCTAATTCAACATTTATATGAAGTGATTATAAGTCATTAAAGCTTTTCAAATGAAATTATGCATTATTCATCTCTGAATATATTTGAAAAAAGTTACACAAACAGAACTCTATGGGTGCAACATTACCAAAAAGTATTCTTTGTAAGGTTATTATAATGTGTATTTAGATCAGAAAAATGATCTATTTTAGCTGTTATTTTAGCAACAGTACCTTATAATTAAAGAAAATAACTGGATCATTACAACTCACAATAATATATTAAATTTAGTGAAACTGTACTGTCTTCTTCTTTACTGATTCATATGTACAAATATTGCCATGTGTTTTCCATCCATAAATATTTAGACAATAAATGAACTGGAGTGCCCATTTCTATACCAAGTCATTCATTTAAAAAAATAATATGAAGAGGAAAAATGTGAAAAATCACAGGTGGTTTCACCTCCAGATGATAACAGCTTTCAAAACCGCATCGAATGAGAAAAGCCAATAAAGTGGAATTTGCACAGCCCTGCACGTTAAAAGAGAACAGAATAAATCAAAACAGCTCTCAGGAGGGAAATAGGAAAAAAACTGAAAAGATGGTCGATTCTTCCACAAGCATATTGTTTCATTAGGGCATTGATGACTAAGTAACACAGGCTTAACACAGTACTACCAAACCTCTGATCGGCACAGAATCAGTGGGCAGCCATACAGATGCATACAACAACAAGGTCAAAAGAAAAAGGTAAACTAAATATAATTTAAACATGCATTCACTGCTGTTTCTGCTATCAGCTAGGAGTATTTGTATTTCATGTGTCTTCATCTTTCAATGAGAATGCATTGCTGGAAATTGACTGTTTGAAACTCAAGGAGTGATTTTTCTTACAACAAAATGAACAAGTAGGCTCATAATCCTTCTTACTTTCTTTTTCCTTTTCTGTGTTAAATAAATAAAGTAATACGTAATGCTTGATTTTAGGCATGACTTTGTAATGAATTGTTTTTAAAGCTTATACCCTTAGACCTGCCAATTGAGGCAGCGTTACAAGCTAATCTTCTTTCCAAGTTAATCCTCACCCCTGGAAGAATTAGACTAGACTTACACTCACCCCTCCAGTCGGCTTCTCACCAGAGCATTCAATTCTGAGAGGGTGGCATTTCTCTCGGTATACTGTATAGATCTGTCTACACAGAGCACTGCCAATTACAATTCGGCAGCTTCAAGACAGAGAAAATGCTGCTGAGAAAAAAACACTTAGTACAAAATGGGACCAATACAAACATACTGCATTGTATCTGAAAAACAGATATTAGGCATCCTGCAAGACATGCAATTTCCTCAGAAGGCCAGTATTCAGACAATGGCCCTTGAATTGTTGTTTGGTCATATATTGTGGAGGAGGGAGCTTATAGCAATATAGAACCGGTTTGTATATTCTCACTACTGAAAAAGTTGTCAGCCTCTTGTTTAATGTACCATCCTCATATCTTCAGAAGCTGTACATCAGAAATCTGTGTGCTGTAAGGGTATACAATCATGCTCAGTGTATGAGATGCTCCTGAGACGTTAAGCCGCTGCAAAGCATTTACACAGGAGATAAGAAGACCTTCTTCAATTTTTCATTTGGCTCCCGGCACAAAATTCATGCTCCTTTCATAGCCTTGTTTTGTTTGTTTTTCTCTAAAACTGTCTTTCCCAACATTTCCCATTTCTTTATAGGGTATTTCTTGGCAACACATTTGTTATTGTGATCATGCAGTTATTTTAATTAGAAATTACTGTGCTTTCTTCCTCACTTATTTATGTCTGCCTTCCTTGTCATATTCTCATGACAGTCTGGCACTCAGATATGTTCAGTTTTCATTTCAATTAATTTATCTACATAATGCAAATCTTTATTCGTTTAAGGAATAAATAGCTGTGTGAACGTGCTGTAAAAACACCTTTGGATAGAGTACATACAATACACATATATAACATGTCTTATAACACATTGAATATAATTCTGGGAAGCCTTTTCTCACTATGCTATAGTGGATATACAGTACAGTATAGTACTTTGTATGAACATTAAAGCTAATTCTATTTTCATTAGCTGTGCTAGTACTGCCACTATTAAGTGAAGATCTGATTTATCCTTGCTATCTTGAAAAACCTGTCATTCCAACACATCACATTGAATACTAGATTGTTGTTAGGCAAACATATCCACTCTCACCCATGGAAAAATGGTTACAAATGTCAATTTGTTAATTTATGTGGTAATGTGGTAGAGTAGAAGTGCAACTAGCTTCAACGCAGCACCTCAGACACAATTTTAAATCAATCCAGCATTTCATCTAGCAATAGATTTGGTAGAAAGAAACCTAATCTTAAACGAAATCCTTAAAATTTAGGATAAGGATCTTAAAATATTTTGAAAACACTGGTTTTTCTTTTGGAGCCTTTAGAAAGCATTTTAAAACTTTTGTTACCTACTTAAATCCACAACGATACATTGATGACTTGTTTCAAAACCTGCCAAAGGAGATTTATATGAAAGTATTTGACAGTTGACCAGTATGTATTTTCCTTTAGCTGAAACTCTGATATTATAGTGCCTGTGAACTAGTTAAAGTGTACATTTGGAGTACAAGGAAAACAATAATTGGATGCTCACTGCTGTAACTATGGAAACCAGTGAAATGCATTAGAGAAAAAAATACCTGGATAAAAGTGATGGGAATGACCTGAATGACAAGTCTGCAACTCTGTATCAAATCAGCATGACTAATTTTGTTTTTGATGGGCCTTGCTCAGCATGCAGGAGAAAGATTGACCATTCTCAATTGGCAGTGATAACTTTTCACCACATAACACAATCCCACTGGCATGACATTACTCTTATTTACATTTCACAGCCTCTTCCATCTGATAAATAAGGAGAATTAAGGATATATCAATTTGAACTCATGGGGTATGAATAATTCACTAGTGCAATAAGCCATTGGCTATGAAGCACTGACATGGCCATTACAGTACATTTACTTATAAATACTAGATAGATTAAAAAATGTTTTCTTTCCTAATTTAAATGATATATCATCTCTAGGGTCCTTTTGACCGAAATTACATTTCACACAAACATGGTAAGCACACAGATCTATCAAAAGAAATAACAAATGCATTAACTATACAAGGTGCCATTAACCATACTGCATTGATTCTGTCATTTATAGTAAGTAGACTCATGTATAGAACAGAAAGAACTGCTACTTACTATTACCAAGATCACAATTAAAGTCATTTATACCTTTCAGGACTTAATCTAAATAATCTATTAATTCCTGTAAATTAACTAATGTTTTGCAATAATTTTGCAAAGGAAGATGTCAGGCCCAATGCAGTGAACAGACTAATAAATATTATAGACAGACATAAGAGGAAAATTTACTATTTAAAATGACTCCTTCTTTTAAAATATTTACTATAACTTAGATATTTTAACCCTAAAGTTTCATAGGTTTGAAATTCTGTTGATTCATATCTTTATAGCTAACTTAGAAATACATGTTTGTATTTGCCTTAAGCCTGGACTGTAAAATGAATAGTAACATACATTTAACAATATAAAAAGGAAAAAAAAGATAAGTGTTATTTCCTTTTTAATTTCCTGTCCATTGAAAATGTGCAAGATGGCCTTCAAGCAGGATTCCTTGATAACATGACTCATTCAGATGGAGAGGTAACAACAATATGATGTCTACAAAGAATTGTGAGGTTCATTCATGACTTTGTGCATTTTGTTCTGTGTTTTTCTCAATTCTGAAGACCCTAATGCATCAGAGAGCTTGTCAGGGATCACTGTATGTACAGTATGTGTAGTATATTCCTCTACCAGGATTAATCCCATGATTTACTCAAATGATCCTGATTGTCAATGGCACTCCTTACCTTGACATTTGTCATGAGTAACAGAGTCTCCACTCATTTCACCAGGATGAGTGTGACCAACATCACTACCTATAGTACATCGCTTCATATACTCTACCTGTCCAAGAATACATCTGCCTCAAAGTGAAAACCCTCTTGCTACTAATCAGCACTACCTTGACATGGCCTCTCAGAACTGCAGATTGAAAACTCTTCTTCCAAACTCCTTCAAAACCTCTCCTGAATAAAATAGCCAGGGTGCACCTTAACAGACTTCAAACCAAACTGGATATGATTTCTTTGTTACCATAGGCCCCTCCCGGAAAGGTAACTACAGGCCAATCAATGTCCCCTCTTCTGCTGCTTGAGAAATGTCCTCAACATCCATCCATATATGTTCTAACATCAAGGGAGAGCCAGAGACAATCCCAGGAAGCAACAAGCACAAGGCAGGACACACCCTGGATGGGAAACATAAATAATGTTGGTAAAATATAGTGATAACTGTTTGGATTTAGGGTATCTTAAGAAGTGTCTTTCATGGAGAAGGTTTAACTAATTCAGGATTTTCTCAAATCAGATGGATTGAATTAACCCAATTACTGACTTCAGGATTTCTCCAGTCAATTTAATGAAGGGAAACTTTAAATAATCTGGTTAAATTAATTCATGTTTAATCAGTCTGATTAACTGTAAATTCACACTACACTTGAGTAGACAGGAGAGTCGAGCATTGAACCGTTGCTCTACAGCAAAAATACCAGTGAAAGCACTTTTATTTTAACCTAGTGATCATGAAATATGGCTCTTCATGGGAAAACTATGAAAATAAAATTGGTTGTAATAATCAGGGGCTACTACAGTATATACTGTAGCTGCTTCAAAAGCCAGAGAAGATGCATTTAATGCAGAAGTAAAATAGAGCAAATCTTTAAACCACTGTGTAGTTTTAAAATGTTTTTATGCAGTAGTAATATTTGCATGTACTGTAGCAGGACTACAATGGGTGGACCTGGAAGCAGGTCAAAACAAAAAAAAAATTACTGTGCAAGACAGTGTAGTAAATGAAAATGTTAACTAAGATGAAGTGTGAGGAGATAAAGACTAGAGGAGGAGGAATTGCCATTATCAACACAATGTTTTCCTTTTTGGGATATTGTCTTTATCCCAAAGTATTTTTTGGAGTGAATCAAGGAGTATATATTTAAATATACTGTATAGTATATACCTGTACTACCCTCCTCCAAGTTGCAGAAAATCTTAAGCCAAAAATGTACAGTGATTATATTTAACAATATTTTAAAAATTGGTCTCTTTTTCACTAGAACAATGTTCACCTATGATGTCTGTCTTATTACTGCCACTCTGTTGATCAAGATAAATGGGAGGAAGGTGATCACAGTGTACAGGTGGAGGGGAGGAACTCTTACCTTCTTATGGGTGGCAATATTATGCAGCAGGGAATATGTGGCAATGATGTCCTGATGCCCTATCTGGATATACTGTACACTCAGACACGTCATGTACATTTTGCTGATGTTAAAACATTGTCATAAATCATTAAGTAACGAAGGGAATAATGTGATGATGTATGCTATGAATTCCTACAGTATGTCTAGGCAATGCCCATATAGGCATACAGTACATTTCTTTTTGCTAGAAATGACTGATTTCTTTTTTTGTCTTTTGTGTCGTCAATGTTAATATTTTTAGGCTAGAATTGGATTTTTTAAGTGTACATTGTTTCCGTGAATTGCTTTTCTGTTAAACATCGTCTTTTGACACTGTGGAGGCTCTGATAAGGATGTCCAGAGCACAGGGAAATATTTAAAGAAATATTTAGATCATGGTACATACAGTAGCTACAGGAAAAAAGTTACTTACATTGGATAGAATTATACTGTACTGTATATCAGAATATTACCCGTTACCCCTGTGTGATGGTATTCAATAATCTATGCCCGGGAAGCATAATGAATGCATGCAAAAACTGTTTTAATACAAACATCACTCTCCTTCTTGCATGACACACTGTTGCTTTACTGAAGATTTCTGAGTTACCAAAACTGTAAAAAAAACTGCACCAGTCAAAATGAATCTCAGTCCTATGAGCAGTGTATGGTCTTAAGAGATAGTGAATGTAAAGTACTGTATATCCTGTCTACTGAAACAACATTTTAAATAAAATATAACAGCCAACAGTAATGGGTTTTTGCAGTCTCTAACCTTCCATTCTCTCCACAAAGCACTGATTAAAACGCTTAACTATGAAGTCAGGTTAAATTTGATTTAATCTGCCCTAGAGCTATAGTTACCTGGATTAACAAAGCTTTAATGACTAGGTTTAATGATTTTTGTCAACATGTTTACTGAAGGTATCCAGTTAAATATGTAATTTCACTTTGTGAAACAGTCCCGTTGTTTGGGAAGAGACCAGAGGTGTACTGGAGAACTTGCAAGCTCCAGACAGATTGCCATAGCCTGGAATCATACCCAGGACCCAAGGCCAATCAGGCAGCAGTGATAATTGCCATGCCACTTGTACCACCCTACAGTCTGAGTATATTTTCACATGAAAAATCTTGAGCTCATTCAATATCTTATAATTCAGTGAAATATAAACCAGCAGCAAGAAGTATTTAGTCATTTTGTTTTTTTCCACTGATAAATTGGTTTCACTGAGCCCTGTAGTACAGCACATATTGGGAGTCTTTCTTAAGCACTTTAATGGTTACCACTCTACAAACTTGAGTCATGCTCTTGCAAAGAGCTGAATTAAGTGTCACAGTCGTCTTCAAAGTCTGCAGAAGATGTTATTTTCATCAGTGGGCTGTTGATTTGGCACTCAGCTCTTGAATTGTATACCCATTAATGCATGCACACAGTTTTTTTTTTCTTCTGTTGTTGGCCATGCTCCATAATTTCACTTTTCCACCTTATCCTGCCTCCATATTATTTATCATATTGAATCTTCAGTCTCAATCCTCAAAGCACTTATTCTCTGGATGTAGTGCAGAGTAAAGTACATTTTCAATTCTTTAGAACCATTTTCTGGTTGATTTATTCAGCCAGCCCTAGCATAATCACACTATTACTCCAGAGTAATGTTTTGGGCCTTATTGAATATTATATCCTTATTAGCTGTATACCTATATACTTTTAAATAAATTCACTGTCTCATTCATTGAGTTATTAAACATTACTATTTTTATCTTTTTATCCTTTTCTTCTGATTTTGTAAAGAATCTTACGTCCTGCTTTTTTTCTGGTGCAACATTAACAGTTGTACCATTATGACATATAGTATGCATACTAAGCTAATAAAGGTAAAATCAAGGAAACTGTCAAACTGCATTGCATTGTAAAATGAACAACATTCTTAAAAAGACAGATTAAAGGATGACGTACACTAATGGGAAAAAAAAATTAGATACCTTGCATAGATACATTAAGTGAATACAATCTACATTAAATAATACAAGAATAGAAAGACAGGCTATTAGATTTACATACTGTAGACTGCTAAGAGTAGTACTGAAGGGAATGATAGGCTCATCTGTAGATTGTTATACTGTTGAAACATTCCATGTGTCTCCTGATAGTGATGAGAGGAATACAAATATTTAAAAAATGAATGAAAGAGTATTAAATTAAGCAAACATAGTATAGCTTGTATTTTTGTTGAATCAGAGTGTGTATGTTGGAATGAAGTTACTGAGAACCATTTCATGCTGTGTGGGTTGTGATATGTGGGGAATTACAGACCATTTGATGTTATCAAACACAATTCTGTGCTTTGCACTGCAAATACTGTAAGTGAGAAAAGTTTAACATTACTGGAGTCAAAAGTCACATTTACCACCATCACCTCATCTGCTTGGGTCAATTGATGTGTACAGGTCAGCACTAACAAATCAGACAAACTAATGGAATTGGAAGAGGAAGGTTAATCCCAATCACATGTATTGATCAGGCTAACAGTTTGTGACCCTCATGTAATGGTTGCTGAAGCTTAGAGCCTTTCATCTCCAGAATGCTACAACAAAATTGCATGTTCCCTTTCTTCTTCTGTCTGCTGGTTTTGCATCACACATTCTTCAGATTTTAGATGTAATTTGCATAACATCAATAAAAGATTCATTAAATGAATCTTTTTCGCCTGGGTGCTATATAACCAACATCTTTTGGGTCAATACTTTGTGACTTAGTGGGTTAGATAATAGTAATAGAGGAAATGCTACCTTACCTTACTTGACAGCAAAGTCAATTTCCTACAAATGTTGAAGTAACACAAAATAGACTCCAGGCCAAAATATTAGGATGACAATGTATGATTTGTTTCAAAAGCAAAAAAAAAAAGACTTCCTTCACCTCCCTGACCAGACAAATGCCCAGATTTTAATAGAATGTGCCATTAAATCCTAAATATTACCACATCATCAAAACCTCAAATGATGGCAGAAAGAGAAAAAGAAAGAACACATTTCAAAATCTTTTGGAACAACACAAAAACAGTCCTGATAAAGTTATTGATGTTCAAAGAGGCTCATTATATTTAGGACAGTGGTTGGCATTGTAGCATTGCTGTCTTGCTGTCAGCACTGGGGTCCTGGGTTCCTGGGTTAAATTCCTGGGGCACTAACTGTGTGGAGTTTGTATGTTCTCCCCGTCTTTGTGTGGGTTTTCAACTAGGGGCTAAGGTTTCCTTCCACAATCCAAACACATACTGGTAGCTTAATTGGCTTCTGGGAAAATGGGCCAATATGATTGTTGGTGTACCTGTATGCCCTGTGATGGCCTGGTGTCCCATCCAGGGTGTTTTCTGCGTCTGTTACTTGCCAGGTTAGGCTCTGGCTCCCTCCGTGACCAAAATGGATGAATGGGTGTAAAACACTCAGTGAAAACATTTAGATTGTCTACGATTCTTGACTATTGCAAATGAAGTGTACTTATTTGGAATTGTAGCAGATGATAGTTAAATGCTATATTGACACCTCAAAAGTCAAAAGAACAGCCAGTCGTTGAGATTGACTTGTGCAAATACACAACACATTTTCTCATTTTTTACTCTGATTCTGACAACTTTTCTACATTCAAATCCAGAACATTTCTGTAAAAAAGAAAACTCAGTATTCTATCCTGATATTTATTAGTTATATATAAATAAATTGCCAAGATGTTCAGTTCAAGAGAAATAATTGTTACATTAATGCAATTGGTTCTGTGCACTGTACAGCTTAAAGACCTTGCAATAACACAACACCTCTTTTTTAAATTTCATCAGCATTCCACATATTTGCTTAAATATATTAAACATTTTCATATTTGCCCACCAAAACATTAAAAAGAAATTGGTTGTGGAGTATGTTTAATTTTAAAAGATTATAGAGCCAGGCTTATTTTTTATTAAATTAAACTTTACCTTGAAATTTCACATTCTAATTCTTACAAACATACAAAGAATCATATACAAAGAATCATATGGAGATCAGAAGCCAGAAAGCAATTGAAAGATATTTAAAAATCTATTCTTCTTCTAAGAAGTGATTAGGTATCACAATAGAAACAAAAACACAATGAGAACATAGCAAAAAAGTGAACCAACTATTCATATGCTGCAGATAATAATGAAAAGATAAGTAACTTTTCTAGAAGTATTAATTGGTAATAGTTTAATTCAATGGAAAGTTTGATATTGTCGACATTTGGCTAAAATCAAACATTAAATCTAAAGTACATCACAGATCATTTTCTACTTTGTATTATTCAAAATAAAATAGAAATTTCGAACATATGTTTTTCTTTTGTTTTAACAGTAGTAGCTATGTTACTGTAACCCAGAAGGATGCATTTGGAACCCCCAATCCAAAAGCTTAAAGCTCCTCACATCTTTAATTTCCATCTTCTGTGCTGTACTTTACTCATTGTCACAGAGACCTCCCTTTTGATGAAAAATGTCATTAAAATACATAATATTTTTCTGCTGACATTTACCTCTGTGTTTTCAAACAGAGATTTAAAAACTCTTCTTAACACCAGTTGGTCCTTAGAACATTAGTGTGAATATATTTTGCAGAATCAGACATAGAAGAAACAATACCAATTATGTGCTGGCATACAAGCTCTTTCAAGATTAGTAAATCTCTGTTTAACTTTCGTGGCCATGTACTGTATGGCTAAAATCCTGTTGAGACAGCCTATTTAAACTAGGGCTGTATACAAATTCAGATTTCACTAAAAAAGCTAGTGAACACGATAACATTTTCTTATACTTGTGTTGTGTGCATTAAAATGAAAACATATGCTTTATATTAACTTGCTTAAATGAATTTTAACAAATATTTTATAAGTCATGAATTTACTATAAATACTTCCCATTAAGAAAGTATCTACTGTATACAGTATATGTTCAAAAGTGATGGGGTTAGGTTAGTTAGGTTAGTTTAAAGGTTGGGGTAAGGTTAATGAATGCTATTATGTATCAATAGCTTTAATATCTTTCTACAGAACCTTAATTTTTGATATATTGATCAATTATATAATGACTATTAAAGACTTATACAGAACAGAATAAACATTTAGCATTGCCAATCTGTTTCATTTAGAATTGCAGTTGGTCTTACCTTATACAGTAGGTAATTAGGTAGGTCCCTTTTCAGACCATAAACGACCATGGGGAATGGTTGGCAAGAGCCACTATTTTCTTGACCATCCAACACTGGAGGTGGAGTTGATGTGGTCAGCATCACACTCCGGCCAGCCTGTTGCCCCCAGAAAGATTAACCCCCGGTACTCATTTGGAAAGCAGGCTTAGTGGACCTGGGAGCCGTCTGGAAGGAGTAAGAGCAAGCTACATCGCTTGCCCCTACCTGGGATTGAACCCAGGTCAGGAACTAGATGCCTCTGCCATCTGAGTTACCATGGCTGTCTCACTTTATGGAAAAACATTAAATATTTATGATGCAGGTGATCTTTTTTTATCATTACCATTATTACAGTTTACTGGGCAAACATGGTGTCTGTGAAACACTCTCCAGTCTGTGCACATTGCACAGACACAGGCATCATTACCTTTTGTAGCTGAAATAGGATGTTACTCTAGAGGAGGTGTGTGTGTGTTTATTTTCAATTCTATGTTATTTGTGACCCTGTAGGTCCAAGCTGCCAGTGAGGGTCAGCTTCACACTGATGAAATATTTGTGAAAAATAATTTTCAAACTATCCCTGGCTCTCTTTCAATGAATATTAACTCAGGAAATTTCTGTATTTTTTATGGGAATGCATTTTTAAACGCTGACATTCGTCTAATTACTTTGAAAAGCAGGGAGAATCTTCAGCTTTAGAGCTGAGCTAACTTTTTTTAAAAGTGACTTCTCAGAACCAGCAAATTTGGACAGTAATTTCTTCTTTATAATGATTTGCACAGAAACTATTTATTTGAATAAAGAGTATGGAAATGATTTTCAGAAGCAGCATTCTAGCTAAGTATTCACTTTGATTTGAAGCATTTTAAAATATTCCCATAGAATATGGAGGTGTTTACTATGTACAATGTTTTATTCCTCTTGAGAGATACTGCATAAATAGTCCTATTGAGAATTATTTTCAGAAGAGATAATGACACAAAGCAAAGCTGAACAATATGTTTATATACAGTTTAATACAATATATGTAATGATTATCACATTACTGTTATAACTTTATTAAACACATTTTATTTAACTTGATACAGGGAAGCAATTATATGTAATGTTTGCAATCAGATCCCACATTCAACTCTCTAAGCTTCTATTCCTAATAGGAAAAGGCATATTTTAAAGAGACGAGTGCTTATATGCAAAGTAGAAACGAATGTATCAATACAATACAAAAAAATACTGATCCACTAATTTTCTGACCACTTCATCCAAATTATTTGCAATAGTCAATAACAGTAGCAGAAATGTTCTACACCCATCCATCCATTTAGTAAAGCACATGGATGCAGGGTTGCAGGGGTTGCTTGAACCTAACCTGGCAAGCAATGGGCACAAGGCAAATACAATCTGGATGGAACACCAATCCATTGCAGGGCACACACAGAAACAAACACTCACACCAGGGCCAATTTATCCAGAAGCCATTTAACCTACCAGTATGTTTTTGTACTGTGAGAGAAAAAGAGCACCTAGAGGAAACATATGAAACACAGATAGCACCCCAGCTCTGGAGCTGAACCTAGGGCCCCAGCACTGCATAGCAGCAATACTAACCACTGCACCACTATACCGCTCATGACCAATATAAACCAAAACAATAGAACACGAAGGGAGCTCTTGAATTTCCTTACATATTTCAGAGGAAGCATACTGCCTTTCTGTCAAGGTACTGGAACCATTGTGGTGAACAAAGTCTATTCAAAACTACTACTTTTAATATGGGGAGAAATAACTAGCAGAGAACCAAAGAGAAGGTGTTATCTCAGAGTCTTATTAAGATCATGAATTGGTAACTGCTCCATTCAGGTGCTCTGTTTACATCTAGTTTTAACATTTTAAAAATGAGTAATTCCACTCAAAATTAATTCCCATGCTTGTAACACTCAGGTGTCGGTGGCAGAAGCCTAATCTATGAGCACTGAAGCACTTCTGTTCTACAGTTTATTTTTAGGATAAAGGGATGTTGATGTTAGATGTCCAACATTTTCAACAAGAGCAAAATAATTTAAGAAAGCCAACTACTTTATTCATAATATGAATTATTAATATCTAATTTAAAGTAAATACTGTACTTTTCTGTCTGAAGTTACCTGTTACATATACATATACATATCAGCCCAATAAAAAAAAATGGTTTACAATGCAGTAGAAGATGCAAATGGTGTACACAGATATATAGTAAATTAAGTAAAAGCCATTCTGAAAAAGAATGTTTTGAGTCTGGATCGGAAAGCACTCAGGGAAGGTGACTCTCTGAGCCAGACAGGTGAAGATTGCAAGGTGGGGTGTAAGCACATAATAAATCAGACAGGCACTTAGGTGCAAAGACATGTACAGCCTTATAGATGAGCATGAGGACATTGAAGTCAACACAAAGTCTAATGGGAAGGAAGTGCAAGGAGTTATGTGATCACTTGCATGCAACCTTGTCAAGATTCTGGACATTCTAGTTTGTTCAGTGTGGATTTTGATACTCCAGTAAGTAGGGCAGTAACCAATAATATATGATATTATTAGAATGAATATGTATATCAGAACATACATATATACTGTATGTCATAGACCCTATTTTTAAATATTTTTTTTCAAACAGAGCTCTATGATAAGCGATAAAACATACTGTAGGGTAGAGTAAGATAATGTGACATCTTTTTAAGACGGATGGGATTGAAGTGGTGTGAAGGACACATTTTGAGAACAAAAGACCATTGGTGGATGAAGAAAACAATGGACTTGACCCCAAGAGACAACAAATGACCAAGAGGAATGTCTGATATAATATGCAATCATTATTTTTAACAATGGCTAAAATGATTTAAAAATACCACCAATTCATGTATTATTTTTTCTGAAAATATATTGTAGTTACAAACAGAACTATTGATATTTTTAATGTCTACTGTAGCTCCATAAAACTTTTATTAGTAACCTTATCAGGACCCACAGTTCCAGGCTGTACCAGTTAATCGGTATCAATAAGGACAAAAAATCTCAACATTTAATGAATGAAGCCAAGAAGGCCTCAGAATCTACCAACATTTTGTTGTTACTATATCTTGTAATTGTTCTCTTTGCATTCCTAATGCAATTCAGAAATGTTTCTTAAACAACAATTGTTTTAATACTACAGCATTTACATAGAGGGAACCCTGGTTCACAATAAATAATATCAGCAAAGTGTCTAGGTTATTTAACTGTCTGAAAAAATTATATATCTTAAAGAAAATGTTGAAAAGTTTGCTCAATAAGAATTAATGAAACCATATCGAGTATTCACTTCTCCGTTTGTTAAGGTTTTCAACAGACATTCAAAGTGGTTGCCACAAAGCCAAGCAACTATGAGCATTATTGTATTACATGTATCATATTGTGTGCATTAAAAGTGAAAACATTAAGTGAAACATTTTTCTTTTCTTATAATACACCACTGAGGGTTAAATATTTTTTTCTTGATGTCTAAAGATGAATAGCTGCCATGCTTCACACATTGCTTTTATCAATCTTTTCAGTGAGACATCTTATGAATTTAAATGGCCCCTGCGAGGCAATTTAAAAGTTTAATTTTGTTTCCTGAAACACCGTGCATACCATTCTGAAAATCACTGAATCATGGAACATGTGTGAGGCAATAAGTCTAGAAACATAAGTATTCATCAATCATCAAAAATTAATTGTCTAAATTCTGAACTTTTAACAGAAAAGTAAACACAGTGAGAAATTTGGGAACACCAAATGTAAACATACAGCATGTGGCTTTAGTAATGAGGACATATTTGTACAGTATATACAGTATGTAACGAACACAGCTGAGGAGTAAGGAGGAAGATCTATTCCTGGCAGTTAGTAGGATATTCTATATATAGTTAGCATTTTGTTGGATTTGAAGGCACATGGCTTAGAAACACTCATGTGTTCCTTTCAATGATCCTGAGTTATCCTCAATATATTGACTTTTTGCAAAAGGATGTTATTGTAAGGGTGCCGGAACTAAGATCTTAAGATCTGTTGTGTAAGTGTTCTCCTACAGTATGTCTGTCACCTTTGTTTTTATGTGTTTAGAAGTTGACGGCAGTTTGGCATATGGCTACTAGGTCCCTTGTCCTGTTATGCAATGATTAGTATATTTGGGGCGGCCTAGCTATAGACTTCCTGTAACCATTGCCTGTTTCTATTGTGCACTCAGTTCACAGCATTGAATAGATTTAGCTGATCTTCTCACTGCTAGAACCCTCATCAGCATTTATAAATGCCACTGCACAGTGAGTGTAGTGTAGTGTGCTCTCTGAAGGCACCAGTTCTGTAGGATTTGGGCATTTACTGGGACAATTATTAATTGTAGCGGTAAATCACAAAATTGATTATTTTGATGGCTTTAGAATCCAACCATGCGATATAACTCAAACAACCCACACACACAGGTACTAATACACGAGGATACATTTATTAATACATAGAATATGCATATAAACCTAACAGATCTTATTGAGAGGGTTATCAGAATACAAAAGATATATATTCAGTCAGTTACAAAGAGTTATACATCAAGAGGACATACGTTCAGTATATCATTCATTTAGACCGTTTTGTAATTGAACTTGGTTACAACTTCTACATTAGATACTCAAAACAATTACATAACTTAGGAATTAAATTGATATCAACTGGTTGGGATAACAATTGAATTCTCGAGCTGTAATGCATTGAAGTTGAATACTCATCCAATCTCTGGGGATTCAGATCTCCTGCTGGCTCAAAGAAACAGTTTCAGGCTGTTGTCCAATCCGCGCTCTCTGGCTCGGTGCCAGGTTGTGCTGTGCGGCTTCCGACGGTGCGCTGCTGATGCTCACTGACCGGCTAGTTAGTGTTGGCTTTAACTAGCAAAGTTTGTGCACAGGAGAAAAGATGACTGTGGGTCCCAGCAAGTCAGGAAGAGGACCGGTTCGTTCCTGATGAAGAGCTAGTTCTGAATAGTGATTCAGCTGTCCACAGTTCTGTACCTGTTCACGAGGCCTGCTGCTAGTGCTAACCTCGGGTGGATCCTCTGGTTACTCTCTGGCAACCTCTGCTCTAGACTCTTAGAACAAAGGAAAGTTCTGGCACTCGAACACACTGGCCGTTCCGTGGTTGTCCGGGCTGAGTCTCAGGATGATCAGGAGGTGCTCTGCGAGAATGTCCTGCCCTTGGGAGCCTTCTGCTCCTGGGCCGTCCTGCCCTGGAATTCTCCTTTGAATTCCCTTTATTCCCTTTAGAAAAGTCCACAGAATTATCTCAGGCCCTCTGTGTTGCCTGTTTTTACCTGGAGGAACTTAAGCTCGTTCATTGGCTGAAAGTTCTATGGGCATCAGAGTCCCACGTGGGTTACTCAGCCCTACCAGTCCCTGATTGGTTGATCAATGTGAGATGAGTCACTTACTCCTGACACTTAGGAATGCAGTCCAGATGTCCATCTGGCACTCCCTAGACAGATAGGCGCCAATGGATGACCATTGATCATGATAGCCAGGCTTAGCTAAGTGCATCCCCCTTTGGGAGCTGTCCCTTATCAAAAGAAAACATCTTTAAATCAGCCTGCATGAATAGTTTCTCTGTGGCTGCACCACAGAGATGAACAGAGAGATGAGGCCTCATTTGGGAAAGCACAGAAACACTTAATTATGTCTTATTAACAAGCATTGCCGCTACAGCACTCTGTCACGCATTTATGACACTAGAAATCAAGGCGCATTCTCTAATTGTATTGTCTAGCCAGAACCTCATTTTGCAGATGGAGCCACACACATACAGTAGGCCTTTATAATTCAGTGAGGGCAGCTTGTCCCTGGTCAGTAGCACAGTAAAACAAGACTTTCTCCCCCAGATTCTCATCAACCCTTCAAACCTGATAGTTCCTTCCTTTCTGGATCACAGAAAAGGACTCTTAACTTCCCCATAGAGGCTGATGTACAGGAGTTCTTTGAGTGACAAGATGAAGGATGACAGGCCTGACATTACTGAAGGAGCAATCATTATCGTATGATATAAAGAATACAGTTTTCTCGTAAACTTGTTAAATGAGACAAGTGCAGATGTTCTATGGACAATGCACTGCATTGGAAGAGCAATGATGTACTGTATGTCAATAGCCACTTTAAAAACAGCTTGGCTGGAAAAAAGTCAGCAGTCTCAGATATGAACCTGTGAATGTATTTCTAATAGTGTTGAAACTAAAATATCCTAACCAAATGTCTGTTCAAAGATTTATGCACTGGCTATATTTTGCAATAAGAGGCATGAGTCAGAGCCCACATAAACATACCATTTGAAATGTGGGTTATGACTCCAGTACATGAAACTACAGGATTGCTAGGACATTCAGAATGCCAAAAAGGCCACACAGTCATCATGATGTTAATTATACTAATTATTGATTCAGAACTCCAGCATTAATACATTTTATTTTATGTATTTAATGATTGGAATTACCAATTATTTTCCAGCTCATATCCATAGCCACCTAGGAATAACTAGTTGTTAACAAACTCATCTCTGGCTGCTACAATCTCTGTGTCCCAACATACAGTAGGAGGGATGAATCCCATGAATACCTTCGTCCAAACAAAGTGCACTGCTAAGATAACCACTCCAGCACTGCCATCAATTGGGTGAGTTATACAGCTCTCAAACCACTGCAGGCCTGTAACCAATTGTCAGAAAGTTATTTTGCCTTTATCTGAAATGTTAATACCAGCAATGACTGTGGCAACATTGAAGTAATCAGCTGCAAGGGAAATATACAGTAGACCAGCACACTGGGCCTCTTACTTCCATGATTGATGTTCATTTAGAAATTGAGATTCCAACACACAGTTCCTATTTTCAGTAATTTCTCAGGCAATTCTGCATAGCTCTTTCTTCCATCTCATTTCTTGCTGTTTAGTTCCATTAGGAAGACTTGATTACATTTCCATGCCTCATGTGCTCATTACATCTTTGAGCTGAAAATACTTGTATAATTTTACATTTTGAAGGCTTATTAAAGGTTTCATTTTGTTTAATTAAACAAATAGTTTTCAGTCCATTTATTTAGGTAAATAACACATGATAATCGTACTGTCAGCACACTAATGCCAAATGAAATCATTCATTTCTTCAGCTTCATCTATTGAGTATGTACAATAGCTTATTGTGAATCTCTTTTCTATTTATACAATATCTATTGCAGAATTGTGATCAGATTTTGAACATTTATTGTAAAAAAATACAGCTTTATTACCATTACTATTACAATTATTATTATGTTATATTAAAATGTGTATAATGGGTTTCTTCATGCACGCTAACTGTAAAAGCTATAACTGCATTTTCAATTAAATTTAAAATAGAATATAAAGAAAAACTATTTAATTCAAATGGAAGCATCCTGCTGTTGTAATAGTAACCTAACCTTCCAAATGCAGGTAGTTTGGTGTGACATTTACATAATTTAGCATTCTGTAAAATAAGTTTCAAACATTAGATTTCAACCTGTATACTTAATTTAACAAGCACAAAGTTTCAAAGATGCAAGAAAGGTTTGACTTTAAAAGAAAAAAAAAATTGTACAGCACATTCTTGCTATCTTACAGATGGAAGTACTGTAGGTGGAGTAGCTTTCTAAACACATGGATTAGAATCAGATTAGAATTTCATTTGGAAGAAATGTGCTGAAGGAGTTTAAAAGTATTCTTTTGAAAAAAAAATAGAATTTTAATAGTCAAAAGAAAGAAAAATAAGAATGCAATTGCAAACTTGCATACAGTAGATGGGGAATATACCTTTATCCAAATAGGCATAGTACTGCCTTAACTGGTTACTTTTCCACCTCATAAAAAATAAACAGAAGATCTAACAAGAGAATTGTTCAATGACATGCATTATGCCTATCATTAATAAGAAACAAAATGTGTCCATGACAAATCATCTAGATTGCAATTCCTTTGGAAATCAGAAGGTAGTTGTAATGCTTTAAGTCAAAGAAGGGTTGCTTCTGAGCTCTGAGAAATTGGTCAAGAAAAAGGATCCATCAGTAACAATTTATTAGCACTTCTATAGGGAAACCTCAAGGCCCTCACCTGTGAGCTAAGATAAAAGACTCTGAGACCATTGAAACACAGTGGAAACTGATTAGAAAGCTCACTGTCAAGCTACTTACTGTAACTCAAATGCATTCACTTTCTGAGAGGTTTCTTCAATAATGTCATTCAGTCACGTGAGGCTAACATTTTGTATGAATTCTACAACAGTCTTCAGAAAATATTCTTATGGAGCCATATTACATTAGCAAAATAATTTATTTTTTGAACCTGGTTTTAACTGCTTTCAGAAGAGTTCTACTACAACCATGTCTTGATCCACCACTATATCAGCATAAGAAGATCTTTGTGTACTGTATTTACTATAACACAAATAAAGACAATGCTCTGTAAATATGAAGTTGGTTTCCAAGACAAGTTTTCTTACCTATAGAGGGTCGGGCATGGATTACATAACGACGTCAAAACATCCACAAATTACAAGTGTGAATCCAGATCCTATAGAACACTGGGATCCAATATTCACCACCAAAGTCATGATTTTCAATTTGTAAGCTGTGGGCAGGTCAGTTAGGGCTTAGCCTGAGCCTAGGTTCAGAGGGCCTTCCACATGATTTTCAGTAACTCATTTTTAAACCACATAGTGAAAGCCAACTATGAGTCAAAGAAAATGGCAATGCAATGCAAATTCTACACAATCGAAGTGCAGTTAGATATTAAATTTTGCTGCTCTTAAATGATTAATTGGGTTATTAAAAATTGGCTTGCTGTGTTTTGATGGAAGGTTTTGCCTCTCTGAGAGATGTTTCATTTCTTTTACCGTCAAGCAAGCTTGATTTCCGCAGAAGCCACCGGTATTTAATAAAAGTCTCCGTCTCCTGGCTGGTATTTCATTCTCTCCTGCTGGCGATTAGATCATGCTGAACATTTTATCTCAATGTCTCATCTGTCGCTACTGCATTTTCCTTAATGACACAATGACATAAAACAGGTTAGATTGGTTGCAAGAATATTCTGCACATCCAGTATGGAGGGTTTAGAAGACAGTGTTATTGCAAAGTGAGTCCTTTAAAAAAAATTAGCACCTTGCCAAATTGACATCAATTTAACATCTTGCAAAATATAGTTTTTGATAATACTGTTAATAATACAGTATGCACAGTTGTAACTAGAAAATATTTTATGTAAATGATCATTTACATTATAATTAGATGTCACATTATTTTCAAAGCCAGTTTGTTTTCCGTTAGGTGTAAAATCACTATCCCTATAATGAGTCTCTTTAGTCATAGTGCCTGAATTTTGAAATGTCACTAAAGTTTTTTTTTGCATTTTCAATAATGTAAAAAACAGATATTTTTCAAAAGCCAACTTTTGTGTACATTCACCTCCAAAATATAAGCAAATAATGCTGCATTAAATAAACAAATACAGGTAATGAGCTATCTCAAAAAGATGTCAATATTGTTGACTCTCCTAAATATTATAATGAATTGTCAAACAAAATTCAATCTCCTTCAGCATTCTACATTTTTATCTTCATCTTAGTCATAAGGCTTTCCATGGGTTCCTGTTTCACTGGGTAAAAAAATCTGGTAACATGCAAATAAAATCACTTTGTCAACTACCACCATGGGGAAAAGCAAAGAGTTCACACATGAAAAGACTGGGTACAAGAAATAAATACGAAAATAAATATACCACTTACTGGTGTTACTACAATGATTAAGAAGTTTACTGATTAAGAAGAGTAAAGTATCTTGCCCACACACACAATGAGGATAGTTATAAAAGGCAATGAAAGGGGCAACATTTGGAGAATTACAGAACTTGGTTGGATCTTGGGGTTAAGTCTCCAAGTCTACATTTAAACATCACCTCCTTAACAATAGGCTATTTGGAAAGATTGCCAAAAAAACACCTTTGCTGAGAAAACACAAATGTAAGCACCTGAAGGTGCACTGCATTAGCACTTGGATTGGAATGAATGGCATGGTCATATGGGACAAAACCAGAACTCTCTGGCAACAAACATCAGTGGTCAGTTTGGCATTGAAAGAAACATATGACAAAATATGGTGGTGGATCTTTGAAGATGTCATAGGGCTATTTTGCTTCCACTTGTCCGGAGTGCTCCTGTTAAGATCATCAGTATCGTGAACTCTACCAGATAGAACAGTTTAGCCAAAGAACTGGTTGACTCTGCCAGGAGGCTTAAATCAGCCTGCAATGAATCTTCCAGCAGGATATGACCCAAAGCATACATCAAAATCTTCGAAGAAATCATTAATTGACATAAAAAATCAACATTATGCAATGACCACCTCAGTCTGCAGACTTGAACCCCATTGGAAACCTGTGGTTGGAATTGAAGAGGATAGTCCATCAAACAGACCAAAGGTTATTAAGGATCTAGAAAGATTCTTTATGGAGGAATTGGTACTGTATAAGGGATCTCTCAGTATGTTCTCCAACCTTATAGAAAAAGGTTCAGTGCTGTTATCCTTGCAAAAGGAGGTTGCATACATTACTGAAAACAATAATTAAATAATTGTGGCACTTATTTTTTGGAGATATAATAATTATATAATTTGAGAAATCTGTAATAGTGGCTGTTTCATTTGAAACATTTGAATATATACCTGATTTTGAAAAAAATACAATATAACGTATTATTTTATAAAGCCTTTTTTGCTTGTATGTTGACTTAATACAGTTACTTATTTACAAATATACATTAAATATACTAATTGAGAAAATTGACATTTAAATTGACATTTAAAATGTTAAACTACAAGTTAGCAGGATTGCAATTAAACCTTTTAACCTATATCTTAAAAACAGTATAGGCAAATTCTAAAATTGAATTATGAAAACATCATAAAATGTTGGATTTAGAAGAGCTAGGTAATAAATATATACAAAATCTGTGATTTAGAAGAGCTAGGTAATAAATATATACAAAATCTGTAATTAACATACAATACATAGTGCTTTAAGCACAGGAGAAAACAGAAAATTGAAGGCCAAAAAATTAACAGAAGGAAACACAATAGTTTATAATGGACTTGTTTGGTTCGGAATGCCATTTACCTTTAATCATCTGGATTTTACATAAATTGAACACTTTATATAAAATTATGTACTAGATGTACATTTATATACTATAAAACCTCGCTATCACAGTGAAACAATCCAGATCTTCACTCATATTTTGTTCTACCTTGAGTAGAGCTAAGGCATACACATACAGTGCAACGTGAAAGTGCTGGGAGCTGCACCTATTGACTTACAGTATAGTGACTGAAAAATTGTGTACCTGTATATCTGTATACCACACACACATGTGTGCATTTTAGTAAGTTCCAGCAGCTCTAAAATGTATACTTACAGTATATGTAAATAAGTAGCTGTCACTTACAGTATTCATAGACATACTGTAAGCCTGTATTACCTACTGTATGTTTCTTTTTCTTTTGTTATCCCAATTCTTTACCTTGAGACATTTAAATGGCTTTTAATTTATCTACGTGTGTTGGCTGGATTTAAATGTGTACTGCAACATATTTTTCTGCAGAAGCAGATGGCTTTAAAAAAAACAACTGTAAGATCAGCATTTCAATAGCAATTATTTCAGTCTTTTGTGCACAAAATCTGAATCTCGAAATCATAGACCAAAAATGCTATCACTTCATGCAAACATATCTGCAAACATATTACCAAATAAAAGCAGCTTACCATAAAGGAGTACATTAATCATTAAGGATTAATAATAAATATTAATTAATCAATACATTTGAATGGCAGACAAAGTCAGAGCTACACTGCAACTTTACAATCCTGGAGAAATATGAGCCAATTAAGAACAAAGTCTTGTTTTACAATGATGATCTTGAAAAAAATAACATTTGTAAGACACTTTCTTACAGCTATATTTTATATTTTTTATACTGAAGAAAGGACCTTGCTCAAAGGTACAACTGTGCCTGTCAGGAATTTGTGCACACAAACCTACACACCAGAATCTATACACTATTCTGCACTCCAGCCGAAAATTGAACTTTCTCATCTGTGTAAACATTGATGGGAGCCTCTTGGCCAGGCTATTGATGTGATTGAGAATTCCTTCTCTGTTGAACAGTCCAGCTAAATAAAAGCTTAAATTGAATGGAACATCTACTGTATGAATCATGCAATGCGTTTGTAATTAGGTCTGTATTTTTCCAAGATATCTATCATTTGGGAAAGGTCAGCACTTCTTGCACTTGGTAAAATATTTAAAGGCATCGTAGGAGAGAAAAGGTTATCTTTGATAGTTATACTATGATGACAAAGAAGTGAAGTGAAATGAGGTGACTGGAAATGTGGCTTCATCTAAAGATATTCTACCAAGTAAGCTGCATTCAATCACTGTAGACATGAATATGGAGGTCATTGAACTATTGAACTTTGATGGCAACCCTTTTTTAAGCACGTGTATAAATTTTCATACTAATATGGCTGTTCATAATAAAATAACTCTTCTTTCCAAAGTATTCTATTAAAAAGTCAAAGCAGATACACATTTGTAAAATACTTTCTAAAACGATATTGTATTTTCCCTGTATAAAGTTTATTTTTTAAATATAAAAACATTAAAATAATACAAACTGCATTATTGCATGTTAAATATGAGCTATTTTAATTAATAACATACATCAATTTTCTAACCTCTTTATCCAATACAGGGCTGTGGGGGAGCCAGAATCTATCTTGACAAGCAATGGGAGCAAGACTGGGTTCACCCATCACAGGGCAGATGCAAACACAGACGCGCACACATTTACACCAATACTCTGGGGGTCAGTTCTCCCAGAAGCCAGACAGCCTACCAGTATGTTTTTGGATTGCGGGAGAAAACCGGAGCACCTGGAGGGAACCCATGTGAACATAGGGAGACTACACAATCCATATACAGATAGCATCCCAGGTCCATAATTTAACCAAGGGCCCACGCACTGTGAGGCAGCAATGCTACCTACTGTGCCACTGTGCTGCCCCACATTTATAATATTTTAAACTCTGAACAATTCCTTGCATTTTCTGTTTTTACTTTATATTATAGCAATGAAGTTGACGAGGTGTACTGTACTATAAAAACTACTTAGGATTTTTCATTGAATTTCCTGCCAGATTAAAAGTGCAGTACTGTATGTTTGTTTTATTTTAATAAGATGTCTTATTAAATGGGTTAATGTCTATACTACAGGAAATGGGGGATCATAGCTCCTCACTGTTATATAAATTTAAGGTAGTGGTTCTTCGACAACAGTGTCAAATATTTACAATGTATTGTTAATATGAAAGAACAAATTATGTCCTGGTTTGGAGTGAGAGGTCTGCAGTAAGGATTTGTGCTTATCTGTTAAGAGGAGGGATTAAAGTCGTATAAAGTACAAAATATATATATTGGCCTGCCCGCTGTGGTGCAAGCATACAGTAGGGGAGACTGTAAAAATGATACTATTATGTTGCATACTATTAGGGGTGTCCAGTCCTAGTTTTCACTTCTATCTCAGTTCTAGCCTAACCTAAGTTATTACATATTAATATGTATTAATACTAAATTTTCTCATATGTGGCTTAACTGGACAAATTTAACTGCTTCCCCCAGCTCTTCAGGTGCTGGTGTTTCGAAGAGACGTACTGTACAATACATGCAAACTGTCCTTGCAGAACCCGCAATGGATACCCTTGGGTTATACTTTTACAACACAAGAGACTCAAGATATGAATCAATAAAAAAATTACACAAAAATGATGGTAGAGAATAAGAAATTGCTGTTTTTTCATATGAAACAGAAACCTTTGAAATGTAAACCTGTGGATTTAAAATGCTGACTTTTGAATTGAAATAATTAATTTCCTTCAGAACATCTTTGTTGTTGACTTGAAAGCTGCTCTTTTCAAGTTGTACTGTTTGCATTACAATACGCATTCCAGCTTAACCTGGCTCTAATTTTAAGTACAAGATAACAGGATTTTATTTTTATTTTAGGAGCTGAATAACTGAGGGTAAACATTCTTGTTGGTGAAAAGCAACAACAGGTTTTCTGTTCAAGGTCAAAAAGTGTTCTGTTGTCAATGTTAACAGGCTGGGGCAATAAAAAAGGAGTCTTGAGAAGAAAAAAAACACCGTAAGACAAAAACGTGTTTCCTGAATGAGTGATTTTTTTCTTTGCTAGTCATATGAAAATGATGTCAGCAAAGAGTAAGAGAATGAGAAAAGCTACCTTTTCTAGTTACCCTTTGTTTGATGTGGCACTGTAATCACATTACAAAGTATGAAAAATTAGGTGTCACATTTCCAAGGCCTATAGTGCTGATTTATAGGTATAACTTAAATCATACAGCATAGAACACGGTTGCTTTTAGGCCTGTTTCTTGGTCTCACAGTTCTCTTTTGGATATATGACCTTAGTATTCCTTTGGCAGCTGCTCATTAGTATTCTGCCCAGACCAGAAAGTTCAGAGAATTACTAATCTGCAGAAAACTCAAAGCCTTCCAAAACAGGAAGAGGAGCAGGATATTAACAGAGTCTATTGTTTTAAAACTGCATTAAGAGTAATTATTTTAAATAGGGATTTGTAACCTTAAGTAAACACTTTTAAAAATATAGCTAGCTTCTTGGTTTGTATTAAATACAGCAATACCTTAAGGTAAAAGGAAACCTGAACTGGAATTATACTGTATAGTGCATTCAGTACTTGGGTCAAATTGTAATTATGACTAAATGTGCTTTTTATGTTTTTTATTGACTTTTCTGCCAAATTAAAAGTACCGTATATATCTTTTATTTTATTAAGATGTCTTATTAGATGGTTTAATGTCTATACTACAGGAAACTCGTGATCATAGCTCTCACTCTTATATAAACTGAAGGTAGCAGTTCTTTGACATCAGTGTCAGTACTTTAGATTACTTTTTTGCATTAACTACCCTGTCTCATTGACCAGGAATGAACCAGAGTGGTAGCTGCAAGTATGAAGTTAAGGAGGTGACAGGGGAGCTAGAAAAGATGCAGCAGAGATGTGGACAGTTGGTGACTATACTGTAGGTAGGAGAGAGGAAATGGAAAATACTAGGATCTCCACCAGAAATTGAACTGTTTAATAACACCATTTCTGTAGTTTGTCAAAATCTAATCATGACTAAATGAGCCAATGAATATAAAGAGATACAGTAGCATATGTAATATTAAGGTGCTTGGCATTTACTAGCTTAAAAGAGGAAATGGCAACCACTGGATGAAGGTCAGAGCTGTCTCAACACCCAAAAGAACCCCCGAAATAATGATGCATATTTCTTCAAAAACAGAACTATTTGACAGAGTCAGGTTGGCTGCAAAGTTAGAGTGAATAAGCTCCAGATGTGAACTTTGATTGATGCAGGTATGTATCGAGAAGTGAATAAAGTGAATGAGAAGCATGTACAGTATGATGGAGGCAATCGAACACAAATCAGCAAACAATTTGCAGTAAAGTAATCAACTCCTTACAAATCTTAAGATTGGAATTTTGTGGTGGGCATCAGAAAAATAGCCTGAGTTGAACTGTACAGACCCGGAAATATCCCAGAAACCAGTCAAGTTACTTTGTGATGAAGTTTGCTTGGATGTGGTGGAACTCTACACAGTTCCCAAAAACAAATAGACTAAATTTGTGGGTGGAGGTGTAGAAAGGTGAAAGAATTAGGGGCTGACACCATACAGGTTGGATGCCAATAGAGGCAGGGGGCTGATGCCCGGACACCAGGTACAGCAAGGGTTGTGAGCAAGGAGTCTTCACGCAGTGTAGGCTGGTGCCAGGTATTCACATCCTCAAGGTGGAACCTAGTGGGATCCCACTGAACAGCAAAAAGGAGGATTTGGGAAAGGGGAGAGCCGGGACTTTAGATGCAAAGATTTAAATGCTGGACTAGAAATAGAGAGAACGAAGTTGGAGAGACAGCAGGATGTGAAGGGATAGTGTAAGAAAGGATGGGCGAGGGAAACTGCTACAGTTATTTTAGAGTCCCAGGGACGGTTGATGACATCAGGAGGAATGGAAGAAAAAAAGTGCACAGCCTGGCAGGCTCAGAGAGTCATTTTTATTTTTCCACGGAAATATCAGTCTCTGAAAAGACCAAAGCAAAGAGAGCTAGAAAAGACTGAAGGAACTGGAAGTGCAAGATTACAACTTGACCTCCTCTTGCATATCTGTTTAACAACACTATTAATGGGAATGTTTCTATCCTCGGCTCGATTGAGATTTCTTTCACAATACAAATCTGATGATCAGAGACAACAGTGACTAATTGTTGATCTGGGAAGAATTGCTTTAAATATTTGATTTCAGTATTTGGTGATCTCATTGTAATTTCTGATTACCACTACAAACTCATTTTTAAACAACAGTATGATAATTTCTTCCTGCTTACAACAGTGGGAATTAAAAATCCAGAGAGGAACTTATTAATTTAACAGTACTTGCTCATAGTCTGATCTAACAAGCATCACATCTGTAGACCTACATGAATTGAAGGCGATATACAGTATGCTATTCATTTAACAATCTATTAATTCAATTGTTTAAAGTAAACCATTGAAAATGACAGCTTGCATGTGGTTTTAATATTTTATGGTACTTTACTATGGTACAGCCAACATCACACCTTAAGCAAAACAGGCAAAGTTCAAAAGACATTTTAACCACATCTCCTCATACTGTATATGTCTGAAAAGCTTGAAATAATTAATGATCTATGAAAATTATAAAGAATAACACCTTCTGGAAATTCATACGGTTTTTAAAAAATCTCAAATGGCTCTCAGAACAATTCTGTCATGGCAAATGTCTTCTGTCATTTTGTGGTTTACTACACTTTCCACATATTTTCATTACAGTCACTGAACAAGGCATTAAAAAAATCACTACAGATATTATGCTGTTTTTTAAATTATTTTTAATTATTATGACAAAAGTCAGCAGGATACCATAAACAATATTTCACAGAGAATAATGACACCACAGAATTAGATGTATTTGTGGATGTTTTTGTGTATTCAGGCATAGTGAAAGTTCACTTAACCTGCTTTGCTGAAAGCCGGCCCCCTGGCCATATGAGGACAATGGGGTCCTAGTATAGAGTGAGGAGTGACCCAATGGGTACCTTCAAAGGTGGAAATGGGATGGAGGAGAAGTGTACAATATGAGGCAAAATGTGAAAAAGAAATGTACGCATTATATTGTTACGCATATGGCCGTCAGTGGTGTGTAAGAGCAGGATTACCAGAGCGGTGACGTCACCGCCCTTCCCTGTTGAGTGATGCGGGAGTCCTTGGTTTGAGCCCCCGACGGTGCGGGGCTGACCTAATGCGGCAAGGGCGCCCACCTGAACCCCGTTGCGTTACAATATATAGCATAATGTCAAGAAATGGTCAATGTTAAACATTGGGAATGTTTATGACTGAGATCATCTGGGGTGAAAGGTTTGGTTGTAGTCATCCTCCCCAAACTTCAGTTAAGAATTTCCATGATATCTGTTGAGGTATATAAACTTAAAGTTTTTTTCAAAACAAGACAACCTGACTATAGCAGACCTACAGTAAAATACTTTGACTTGGATAAAATTACATTTTTTATATTCTTCAGTGATTTTTTGTTTTTTTTCCATTCGTCTTCCAATCCAAGGTTAAAATCTGGTAAAGAAAAACACAAGCCCTTGAAAATTAAATTCAACCCATAAGGGGATTCCTATTGTTCAGACAAATGTATAAGCAGTGTCTAACCTCCCAGAGAATTTCAGAAAAATTGGATTGAATATTCCTTTTTTTGTAATTTTGTCACTATCACATTCAGAGCCAATTGCATTTAATTATTAAAATGATTTTTGAAAATTATTAATTATGCAAAGATAACTGCTTTTCTTCAACCCTGTTTAAGTCATGAGCATTAGTTTCAACTCACTTCTGTCTCCCCAGAGCCTTCCCATTTTTAATCACTTAGCTAAATCCTTTCTGTCTTCCATGTCATTAAAATTCAGGGCTTCACAGTCAATGCAGTTAATATGTAAAAGGCAAGATATGCTTTATGACGCTGATTTAGAATTCAGTAAGTAAACCAAAAAATAGTTGTTTAAAAAAAGTTTATGGGTTATCCACTTTTCATTTGCAATAATACGATCATAATTTATTCTGCTATTTATATATTTATATCTTGCTGCATTTGAAGAACATTCAACACAAGATTTAATGTCAGCAATTATAATGTCTGAGATTGCAGTACATAACTACAAGTTCAAAATTCATCCCCATAGAAATGTTTTCTATGTACTGTAACTAAATTCATCGGGTTTAAACTAAGAAACAGTATTGCTCACATAAAGTACTTGAAAGAAATAATAAAATTTGCTGCTATACACACTTTAACAATCATTACATGAAACCACTTTGCAGGCTTTGAACAGCAAAATAGAGCTACTGTATATGCATTCAAACATTAAACTAATGCATATACATTTAGAAACGTTTTTAGAATTCTGATTCTATTCTTTTCAATGGCTACAGCTTCATTACTGCTTTTCAATGAATATTAAAATTGAATTATTCAGGTATTTTCTTAGTGCTGGGCTTTATTCAAAGTAGAAATTTGAAAACATCAAGTCTCTACAGTGGTATCCATGACAACCACAGTCAATCCGTATACCGGTAATGCTCCAATGACCCTGGAGACGACAGGCGATTGCTGAGGTCACTTGTCTTTGACCCTTCTTTAGCACTCAACACCATTATACACCATATAAATTAGAAAATATCCATTACAAACACTGTACACAACACTGGAAATGAAAAAAAGAAAAACATTTTTTAATGTCTCTGACCTAGAAATGTAGAAAAGGAAATGCATGAAGAGCTCTTGAATTCAATGCCTTGGATGAAAATTTTAGTCTTTTGAAGTGGCATAATTGGCAGGGGTGAATTCTTCTCTAGTTTTGTTACACATTTCTTTAATATTAAAAGTATGTATTTAACTGGTTGCAGAGCCCTGTTAATTTAGCTTGCAACTTCTTTACCACTTAAAAGCTTACTTTTAAATCAAGGTTAGCTTTTAACTTTGTGCTGTGACTAAAACCGTTTAGTCCAGACACTGCAAAGAAGTTTAAAACAAGTAATGCTCTCTGAATTTTCCATTTTTTTCAATAGAGTAATGTTTTATACTTTATGTGCCCCGACTAGCTCTATTGGTAGAGCATGAGACTCATAATCTCAGGGTGGTTGGTCTGTGTCCCACATCAGGCGCAAGGTTCTCTAATAACCCATACTGGGCAGCAGCTGTATGGGGCAGTGTTGGTGGCGGAGGATCATGTTTCTGTGACAGTGGCAACAACACTAGCTCTATCTGCGTGGAAGAAAGGCCTGGCAATCTACTTCTGTATCTTGCAATGAAAACTCTATGGATAGTGACGGATAGTTGACAGCGACCTGATAGCACTCATCCCGCCCCCATCCAATGTTTTATGAACATTCATTAATAAGTGCTTTTATTAAATTATTGGCATTTGTGAGTATATACAGTAGGCTGATGAAAGAACATTTTTGTTATTGTTTGTTTTATTTATGGTAAGGCAGTTGAATTGTTTTTAAACACCTGATCTTTGCAGGAGCATAAAACAAAAACCTTAAGTTCTCTAGGAGCTTTTCCTTAAAAAAACATCCTTGCTTATGGCCAGTTTTTCTTTTTCAATGGATTTTCACTGTTGCCCAGTTATCTTCCTTTATTCCAGCCCCTTCAGGCAACCACTCTTAGCTATTGCTGTTTTTTCCAAGATTTGTTGGTATATGGACGAAGGACTATTTTGTTTTAGGCGCTGAACTAAAATTGGATTAAAGGCCAATCAGATTGTTGTCACTGTCTGTGGCCTCAATTTAAAGGGGGTCACAGACAAGCGTCAGTGCCCCAGCTTTGTGCCTGCAACATACAGTACTCAAAGACAAATCTTCTGTTAATGTAATGGAAACTCACAAAAGACAAGTTTTATTCTTTTCTCATTCAGATCCAACAGCCAGAAACATTATGGAAAATGAGTAGAAAGACTGAGAGACTATTTCCCACTGTTATAATAGAGAACAGAGTAAAACATATGAAAATGGATTTTGTTACATAATTTATGAATAGTATGAAAAATATGTTTTATGATATTTAACTGATTTGGTAGAAGACACTACGGTTTCTGCAATGTGTTCCCTAGTACAGTGGTTAATATTTAATATTAACAATTGCAACTGTTTGATATATTTTCTGGTACAAAAAGGCTCAACTTCACATCTTAAGTTGTTTTTCAGGATTAAAAAACATAACACATCAACTCCACCCCTTCCCAACCTCTCCACCATGTACATGTAACAACAATGATCACAATTCCAAACAATTTAAAACAAAACATATACCACCCCAATGCACATCTTCACATGATAACATTAATCCCCTATCTCCCATAGTACATACAATTTCTCCCACTGCCCATATCTCCAGGAAAATGTCAAGTTTAATGAGTGAGCCTGTAATAGGCCAACTCTAGCTTCATCCTGGACACCATTAACATCTTGAACATAATGCTCCCATCTGAAATCAGAACATTATTTCCATTATTTTCTTTGGTTCTTTATTATAGCTAACTTAGCTGAACCCAGTACATAATTCGTTAAGTGATCCTTCCTTTGTTTTGAGTACTTTAAACCAGAAATAAACAACTATTTTTGCAGCGGTGGCTTATATAAACTGTTCCAGTTATGTACACAATCTTCACGGCTTCTACCTTTTCCCTCCAAAGTGCATCAGGAAGGTCTTTAAGAGTTTTAGCATTTATTTACTTCACTTAAGACTTTAAAGCTGATAGTTGGAGATATAATAATGAATCTCTAAGATATTATCTCTATACAGTATGTCCACATATTTTGAACCCTGCTCCAGTGGTGAATCGCTAAAGTGAACTTAAAATATGAAAAGAGCTTTACTCTCCTTACCTGAATTTCTTGTTTTCCTGTCTTCCTCGGTGTAAAATTAATATTTTTTAGGGATCTTTTATATTTTAAATCAGAAATCATTGATTACCAACCTCCCAACCACACACAAATTAGAAATGTTAATAAATGCTTGTGCCCAGCAAGTCTTGGGGGTCTGTACTGTGTAACAGTGTAACAAGTTGACAATACCCTTACTATGTCAAGGTCACCCAACCCTGGCAGGGCTCATTCAATATTACACCAATGTCTGGAGAATTGTTTATTTAGCTGGATCCATAGCCCTTACTCTGTGCCTTGAGTAAAGGTACCCAAAATAAATGAATACCTTTACTTGTTGAGCTACTGTAACTCATGAGCCCCTGAAATATTGTGTTTTATGGTGTTTTATTATTAAATTATGATACAGTTTCTGTAACAGCTGATAAAATAGATGTTTAAGGAATTCTAAACATAATAAATCTATTGAAAAGATAATATTACATGCTACATGGTATGCAACAATATCCAAAGAACTTCTCTGACAGCTGCTGCTGGGGTATAAAAATATGAAGAATCTGTTCATGCAGAATGCATTTTGTATGAATTAGTTGTCAATAAAAGCCATTACATTGAGCTGAGGTGATGCAGTTTGGTGTAAAGACTGTGTTGAATAGTTAATATTGCTTTATAAATACTAGTTGTATGAATTATCTGATTTACAGTAAAAGCATACAGGTTCCATTTTCTGTTTATTGGTGGAAAAAATAGCAGTCTGAAGGGTAGCCTAGCACAGAAGGAAAGACGAGAGGCAGATAACATTGTAGCAACTTATAGTCTATATTTTAATATTTTGCTTTACTTTACTTTTCTTAAATAGAAGAGGCTGAGTTCTATAATTCAGATGTTTGTGATTCAAGTCTAGCTACTCTCTTTAATTAGAAATCTGTAGCATCTGAGTTTCCAAACAATGGCATACAGTTATTGACAGTAAGATAGTCATAGACACTAGACCAAATTATATTCTTTCATTGTCCTGCTCTTTTGCTGCAAGTCCTGTACTCAGGCAAACTTGTTTTCAAGGAGAATTCAAGGACATCTTTTCTTCTGTCACTCAAAACCTCAAAGCTCCTGTGTATCCTCAAATAGGATTTTGCTGCACTTCAGCAGAGGTGCAATAATGGATGCCTGTCTTTTATTTCAATTTTAAATTGATTTAAAAAAAAATCAGTATTCCATTAGGAAAATAAAGATTCATTTTTGGAGGGGAAAGGGGACTTATGTTTTATGCTATACTCTCAGAAGCATCCTGTTTTCCTTGATAGTGAGCATATGCAAAGGTAACACTCCAGATGAAGCTGACATGATCATCGATATTTCTCAGTGAAACCCATTAAAGTTGCTACTTAACGTGAAAAGAAATCCAAATGGATACAACCACTTGCCTTAAAAGCCTTAATGATATTTGCTTCATTGTTGGAAACCACAAAAGCTCTCATTAAGCTTCTCCTGATTCAGATATCCAAATGGTATGATTCTTCCAATAACTTGGAAAGGGAAGACTGTGTTTTCAAGTTCCCTAAAGTAGATGAAAAAATATAAAATGCAGTCATTGCCAATGCAAAATAGCTAGATGGTAGAAGTCATATCCAGTTTTGCCACTAAATTTATTATTGACATTAATGTATATGATTTTTGCTTCTTTGTGATCCCCCCTTTATTATAGGACTAATGATTTTCTTATGTCATGGGATAAGCACTTTGAGTGGAGTGTCCAGAAAAGTGCTATATAAGTGTAAGAAATTATTATTATTATTATTATTATTATTATTATTATTATTATTATTATTAAGTGCTCAGAAGTCTAGCCTTGATGAAATACTTTAGTGTCTGTAATCCTTTGTAAAATTATAGTAGCATGTTTGCCTACAGAGGTACAGAGGTTTAATTGACCCTGTCAATTCAGGAGCAAATGGCACTAGTCCTAAAGGCTCATTTATTTGTTTGTATTGCAGGAAATGTAATAGCAGAGTGAATCCATCAAAAACCATAGCTAAATGCACAGCTTCTCAAGTTAGAGATGGCATTTCCTTTGGAAAACCACTAAGGAGTATTCAGACGGTCAATGCCAAGTCAAATACTTCACAATTACACTGAGCCAATGCATTTGGGTTATTTTTTAAAGGAGTCTAGCATTACAATAATAATGTGCCTGCAACTAAATTTTAAAATAAATTTAATTATTAACCTTACACATTCTAGTTTGAACTCAAAAAGCCTCCACTAAAATAAAAACAGTTTTTCTCACCTCCTAGAATTCAACAGGAAATTTAAACCACAAGGCTGTTCTACATTCCATGTATTCAAAATGGATGCACGTAAAGACCTTCTTTAGCAAGTTATTCAATTAGTCTGACTTCAAACTGTCTTGTTCTGTCAGAGTTTTCTTTTTCCATACATCTAGGACTGTAGTATTTGAATTAGTAGCATTTTACTAGCTCCAGTAAATTCATGATTATGAGCCTTTTTAACTAACTTTTTGTTCAAAAATGCACGGTTGGCTTTCATAACATTCCCATTTTCTGAGCTGCAGGAAGGCCATCAGTCAGCTGACTAAAACAAGATTTTTTGGTTGGATATTTTGGTCATTTTCCTTGCAATGGAAAAAGGAAAGGCAAAAGTGTTTTGAACTTTATAGCTGTGGTTTGTGTGTTTGTTGGCCTGGATCTGCCTATTATGACACAACCATGGATACTGTATGTGAGACTGACAGATTTTGTTCAATTAAATTTTAAAGTTATTAAATTTAACCGAGCAAACAGATGTGGTAAAATTCAGCATGGTAAAATTGCATTGCTTATACTGTACCATGCATCCATTAAGCTTTGCAATGGTATCCCATTTTGTGTTGTGTTTTGCTACATGTCTCAATGCTTTACCATGATTTTACTATTCTCTGTGACACTGTACTCTGTTTCACCATAATAAATAATAGCAAACATATTTAACCAATTGGGAAATTAATCACAATTAACCTTAGTATCTCCTATACTAGATTAGGCACAGTAGGCATTGTTCTTCTCTGAGCATAATTAACCACCTCTGGTTTATTGTTTCCCATGATATGTGACTATTCCCATCTATGAGCCTTTGCAGTCTCAGCTTATTCAAATGATCAAGTTGTATCCAAAGAAAACATGGCACACTATGAGTACATTGTGTAGATCATGATACCGTATATCCATTTTTAATATACAACCAGGAACATCAATCTATTATCAAAGAGACTCACTGCACAACTCACAAAGGGGCACCAGTTTCTAAATCCCTCCAAACAGCACTGTGACACTGTCTACATGAAGTATCAGTAGATCTCATTCTTCTATTGGAATTAGAACTTAATATTGACCATTAACTAGATTAAGTAGCATATACACATTTTTATGTACTTTGATAGTAAGTCAGGTGCACTTTGAGCCATCAGAATTTCTAAACTGCAAGCTCTGTTTTCCTCACTAGGTAAACTAGGATCCATTTAGAAAAATAATTTTAAAATGCACACCATTTTCTTATTTTTTGTTAAGATATTGTTGTTGCATATTTTTTTTTGCGTTTCTCTGCAGAAAAGTTGTTTATTGTTGTTCCTTTGATTTGCATGATTTTCATAATTCGTGATAAGTGAAGGTTTTTAGTTGGCAATTATTTTTCTCATGGTTTGGAGTTGCATGTTCTGGAAATTTGAATGTCACAAATGTTTAAAATACTGTTATCCATGTGATTTACATAAGTTTCCTGACAGGATATGAAAAGCACAGTGATTGCTAAGTGATTATCCCCTGACTTTATTCAGCTGAAGGAACTATTTCTGTAGAAGTCCAAATCCAGCCAAAGGAACAAATGCCAACACAGGACCCCTCTGGGGTCCTGATCACACTCATTAATTTAAACAATCCATCACACTTTCTGCTACAGCACACAAGTCAGTTCTGCAGCATCTCACAGACATGAACACATGTGTCAGCAACAGCCCTGAGATTTCAGTGTCAGTGGAACTGGCAGTCTGGATGTATGGTGAGATTTCTGAATTTTGCCACAGGTATAATAAAGCAGGTGGCCCGTGTTCCCCGGAGGTCTGGATTATTTTTTTCTGATGCTGAAGCACACTTCTGTCACATACCATGCGATGTCCCCATTTTTGGACAGATGCTAGATAGACAAGCAAAAAAAAAAATCCACAGCCTTTCTATGAGTAAGGAATGGGAGAGGAATTATTTTGCAGCCTAGATGTGTACATTTAATGTATAGCATATTATACAGTAAGTGTTATGACTCATTTTTTGCTGCTTTATTCACATGGAATTCCCTTTCAGGTGCTCTTAGATGAACATTGCATCCCTCCCTTCCTTAATGACTAACAGGTGATCAACAGCACAGGTAAAGAAGGTTTAAGAAAGTAGAGATTTGCTTATTAACAGTTACCATAGCTATTAATTAGTGTCAATATAGTACTTTAAAAATACAGGATGAACTTGTAGGACAAGTTTTAAAAATAATTACAAAATCTGAATTGTTAATAAAACTCAATTATCTTTTGTGAATGGGCTACAGATAAGACATTCTTTGTAATTACTGCTAGACTTTAGTAATTCACCTGCACTGCTGATATTACCTCCACTTATATAAATCACCTATTAAACATTAGTAAACATCAGTGTAATAAAATGTATTGTCAGAACTGATAATGGAATAGCATTATGTTTAGCTCCCTAACAAAGATGCTTGAATTTCCTGGTGGATTACCTCCTTGTGTTCCAAGTATTAAGTGACAGGATAAAATTTCCTTAAGAGCAACACCTCATTATCATTTTTATTTACTTTATTACTAATGAGGATGTAAGATAGGAAGAACTATCCCACAAAGTCCATCAGCTCCTCAGCTCTCCATTTTAAATATTTAAACAGAACCTTATTGAAAGGCCTCTGTTGACCTTTGAAGTTAATTAGGGGTATTAAGCAAAGACTTTTCCAGGTATACATTCAGAATTCATGATCATTGTCTTAGTTTTATTGTTTACTTTCTGAATGAGAGAAGAAAAAAGGACATAACAGGGAAAAAAGTTGGAAAATTCCGTTTTTCATGAGTAATGGTATTTTAAGGCATTCAATATGTATTGAATTTCAATTGCTTTTAAATTTCTCATCTTTCTATACAATGGTAATTCACAATATGCCTGCCAGCCTGTGTTGCTCACCATAGCAATGTCATTTAAAAAGTTCCCCTCTCCCTGTTGATCTTGTCCTGGTTGTTCTGGTGTGAATCAATTGAGATGAAAAGGCTTAGTACCTTGGTATTTTGTGGTAGATGGCAATTTGTCTGCTCTTGGGATGGTGAAAGGAAGAAAATCAAATGGCCACCTGGGTTTCCAAGCCATAACAAAGAAGTACACTTGATATCTGAAGCGATAGTTCGATCAAGCGGCTGTTTAATAATAAGGATGCACTGCACAACTGTTTCACAAGGTGTTTTTTGGAAATTCTCAGTTTCCCTGGGACATTATTTTCTGGGTTTGCCCATGATTTTTTTTTTAAATAAAAGTAGGGAAGATGAATCTTAGACAATAATTACTATTGGTTTAAGTGATTAATAATCTCTATTTTCAATTATATTAGTTTTATCTGTTGTCCAGAAGTCAATGTATCCATCTGGTGACCTTTTGTGGCGCTGAACACTTCTGGTGACTTTTGCGTGCTCTCCGTGAAAGTTTTAGTATGTAATTGTGTAATTAGAATTTGTGTATTTTTAAGTCGCTAGTCTTTGTCTTTTGCTGTAGTGTTGAAGATTTGTAATTTAATTTAGTTGTGGGATTAAATTGTTTTTTAACACAAAATCAGTGAATTCTTTAGACAAGTCTTCCATGTAGAATTTGATGCAGGGAAAGAAAAAAGATTATTTAATATTTAGAATTCAGAATCACGAAAAGCGAGAACATACAGTACAGTATTAATGCAATGCCATGGTCTAAGCTTAAGTACAAATAATAAAGAACTGAAACTTTCAATATGTTTCAAACAAATTACCAGTGTGTACTCTATAGGAGAGAAAAGCAAATTCAACAGATGAAAATAGGTTTTTACAATTCAAAGCAGGACTGCCTGTGTAGGAAATGCCAGAGTCAATGCATTCTACTCCTCATTCTCACCTCAGCTGGGGCTTGAGTCATTGGGCCTTGAGCAAAAAGGTTCAACTCATGACTTATTTAAGGTCTGTTTGGGTGAGAGAAATAAAAGTTTTATGGTCTGTTTCTGGTTTCTTCCAATGCACCCTCCCACTTCAATGGAAAAAAACACACAAACCAAGCATTCAGTCCTACAATGAATGCTATAAAACAATTTATTAAAAATTTATTTACAATTTAAAATTACAGACATTTTGCATTTGAGCATTAAAAGTGTCTATTTTTGTTTATATTTATGCAAATTATAATATTTATGATCCAATCTTCAACCCTCAGAAATGACCACAGTTTGCCCCAAAAAACCTTAAACTGTATCTATAGTCATCCAGCCCTACACAAAAGGAGAGACAAAGCTGTCTCTGACACAAATCACCACTCAAAGCTGCAATAACTCAAGACATCATTTACAAAATGATATCAAGACATTTCTTTATCAAAGAAGAAGTACAAGTATTGATTGCATATTCTGTATTCAGTGCCTGTTTATCAAGATTTTTTTATAATATTCTGCATGCAGCAGATGTCACTGTAAGTCCTTGCTCCTCTTTTGATAGGGTGGCTCCAGCTCACTTTGATTAAGGGAAACAGACTTATTTCCATTCCCCAGCTATAAGAAATGGGTAAACTCAAATTTATTTTAACCATTTTGAAAACGTTCTTGAGATGCAGTTATGTTCCCTTTAACCAAGCAAATCATAAGAAATTGTATTCCTTACTGCAAAGAAAAGAGCCAACTTGAAAAATGTTTCCTATATTTTAAGCATTTACACCATTTAAGCCTACACCATACTATTTTATCTTACACAGTGGGAGTATGTTAGGAAAAGAGTCAGGTAGCCCTTAAATACTTTAGAAAATGTCTTGACTACTTGATGTCTATCTTTGTCCTTCTGTCATTGTTTTGCACAGTAGAAAATCATTACAAAACATTTATAAAAAATGCTTTTGGAAACTCAGCTCAGGAAATGGCAGAAGTTTATTTTATCGTTAGATGGGTCCCCACCAGAATAAGCAGAAATCTTTACTTAAGTGACTATAAGTGTTATACCTGTAGATAGCTGGTAATCATCTTATTGGAATAAGAAGATAGCTCACCCAGACTTTTTTTTGTCTTGAGGCTTTAAAGAATTTTCAACATCTCGTTTTTAGGATTGGTTAATTGGTTAATAAGAAGCAGAGACATTTCTGAGAAGTGCAGGAACACAATTCTTTGGTAATCTATTACTAGACTTTCTTTCCATTTTATATTTGAAGTTACTCCTATAGCATCTGTATTTTTTGCCTCCAAAATGCAACCTTTTAGGTTTATGAATATGTAGAAAGAAGGAAATAGTGCTAATGCCAAAAGACACTTGACAATCAAATTTGACCAACAAGAGTGATGGATTAGCTACCACAAACTTTCACCATGGCACTCATTATATACAGATATACTGTATACAGTATAGATGACATTTGTGTTGTCAGGCTTTTAATCTACTATCATTTGATAATGTCATTAACTTTGCTGATACTTGTGTAGTTTTAGAATCATAAAGAATCTTATTCCTTCTCCTTTATTTCTCAGTTTCTTTTTAGTCCTTCTCCTTTATTTTATTTAGAAATGCAAGAACCTTTTCTTGAAACGATCGTTTGGTGAAGTATAGAGACACTGAATTTGGAAATTCAGCATTTTCATTTAGAACCATCTGACTTCTAGAATACAATACCATCTACCATCTGACAAGCATCAAATTTTATAACATTTAAAACTAAAAATGAAAATTCACTTAAAGTAAATCAATCTTGTAATCATTAATCTTCTGATGTCTCGTTTAATAACTAACATCATCACATTAATCTTGATAAGTGTCTTTTAATGTGACTTTTGCAACTTTTGATATATTTATTAATCTAACATGCCATTATTTTTGTGCACATTACAACTTTTGATGTCTATTTTCTGTTTATTATACAATATGTCTTGATATATATTTATATGTCTGTTTTATATTTTGTTGGTTGTGTCCTGCCTAGAGACCATAGATTTAAAATAACTTTTTAGCTAACTCTGGTGCAACATAAGAGTTGCATACTGTCTCTGTTCAATAACCTAAACCAAACACATATTCACCCCTTTTGAAATTGACAGTAGACGCTAAAGACTGACATTTGTGGTTATTTAGTTACATAACAGGGCCATAACCTCTGTCTTCCTTTGAGTAACAAGGCATCAAGTCTAGACCCCAACCCAACTACGAGAGTTCCCTTTAAGCATTTGATGAGTTTTGCTTAAAAAAAGCAGATGAAACTAACCAGCAGGATGACTGTTGTTATGGTTGAGCTAAAGGTACAGGCTTAACCCCATGATTAAGGTTCAAGGCTTTTGAACTGTCTTAATCACATAGGGTTGATCATTTTATCCATGAATTACTACTGCTGTCATGTTGGGATACACTGATGGAAGTGACACTTCAATGAATATTATATTCATTATTCATTATTCATTATTATATATATTATTATATTTTCACAGAATGAAAAAGAAAACTAAAGTGGTAAGATGTATAAAAGAAATGATCAAGTTAAAGTATTTCTTTAAATCCCACATGAGCTGGCTGAGCACATTATCAGCTGGAAGTCAATGGAATTATAAGCTTTTAAAGCCCTATACTACAGTATATGTTTCCATCTCGTTTATCATGTTTGTTACAATTATAGGGTTTCATTTGGTTTCTTTTTGGTGCTGAGGCTGAATAACCTCTCAACCATCCTTTTTTGTAAACTAAATGAAAAAATTATATAGAGTATTTTCAGTGCAGTTTTTAGAGACAGCTGTTTTCAGTCTGGAAAAAAAAACTCTTGTTGTTAAATGGTCTAATGGTCTTGAAATAGTGATACCTGTAGCACTTGGTTGAAGATGTTCAGAAAGTAGAGGCAGCACAGTAACGTAGTGGTTAGAATTAGTGCCTTGCAGCACCGGGGTTTGATTCCTAGAGTGTGATCAGCATGGAGTTGGTATGCTCTCCCCCTTGTTTCGCGTGGGTTTAGTGAGTTTACTCTGAGTGCTTCCGTGTCCTCCCACAATCCAAAGACATACCAGTCAGTTATACGGCTTCTAGGAAAATTGGCCATGGCTTGAGTGTGTGTTAGCATGAATGTGTGCCATGTGATGGACTGGCATCCTTTCCAAGGTTTATCCTGCCTCGTGACTGTAGCTTTCCAGGATAAACTCTGGGTCCCCCTCAACACTGTATTTGATGAAGTGGTTAGAAAATGGATAGATTTTCACAAAGATACCTACAGGTCTGTCCAGTACAAGAAACTTTATCTACCAGATACAGTACAGTATAATGAGGATTACCCTCTGGAGTTATTATGGTTCTTTTAAGAACATGAAAGTTATATGAATTATGAGTATAAGACTCACAATATTGTGTTGCGATGCTATTTAACATCCATGCCAAAAATTCATATCTGCTACTAGTGCATTTATCCATCTGTGCATGTCTTAAGTTTCAGATTCGTGTTTTTCTGTTTTTTATTTCTTCCTTTGTGGCTTTTTGCTTGAAAACATTGTATCACAAACTGTCAGTGCCATCAGTTTCTGCTAAACCTGGGCAGCTCTATAAGGGTCACTTTTCAACATACTTTATATAGAAAAATCTGCAAGTGAAAAAAACACTATGTACAATAGTAAAAAGAACCAGAAAGACCAAAAATACATTAAGACAGACTAAAGCCACTGAAGAAAGAATAGAGAAACTGCTCTGTGACAGGTATTGCCATAAGTAAAATTAAATTCAGAGTCATTGAAATTCAGAATTAGTTCCAATAGATCTTCTACAAGGTCAATAAAACACCAAAAGAATAAAAGAAAAGAATTGAAGAAAACAATTGTATTACTCACCTCCTACTTTATTGTAAAATATTGAATGCCAAATCCTGTCTTTATTAAACAAATCCAACTTATTTAATATAAGTTCACAGCATCTTTTTCAAACACACTTACTTTAAAGAACTTCCATACCCTTTTATTTTTTTAAAAAATAATATTTCTTAAGTGCTTTATCATCTACAATATAAATGAACATTACATTCACTGTCTGATCAGTCTGTTCAAAGATCTACCACAAGATAATCTTAGCTCTGCTGGAGCATCTTGTCACGTAGCAGTTCCTTCCGGGCCCTATGCGGATGACGCGATCCAGAATAGTTAAGATACACGAGGGAGAAAGTCATGCAGGAAAGGGTCAGGATACAGGGGGGCATGTCCAAGGTGAGCTGGTGTACTGGGAAAGTGACTCCGGGCGAACAAACAAAGCCGAAGTCCAAACTGGGAATCGAAACGAGAGAGAAGAGTCCAAAGCCAAGAGATCCATCCAGGGGTTAAAACCATGAGCCAGGTCAGGACCGGCGGGGCAGGGGATCAGGAACAGAAAGTTTAAACCATAACTGAGCCAGACGCAGCAGGACCCCGGGCTTTCACGATGCGGAAATCAATGAGGAACCAGGAGTGAGGTCCGCGTCTGTCTATTAAGGGGGAGCGGGAATAGGGAACAGGTGCAGACAATGAGAGGGAACAAGGAAGGGCTGGAGCACCCTTAAGAGGAGGGGTTAGAGATCATGACACATCTATCATCCATCCATTACCAGACCACCTGCCCTGGTGATGGTCAAGAATTTGTGACAACCTTGCGTGCACTCAGCTGAAAAGAAAATGGAAGTGACCTGTTTTCTCTAAAGATGTATATAGGCTTGTATTTGTATGTATGGAACAAGATGATGTTAGATTAAAAGAAAGGGTGGAATAAAAAGTAAGCAAACCATTTGATCTTACTTGCTCATTTGATTGGTAACATTTTAATATTTCCCACCCTTCTTAAAGGATTCAATAAAATTGGCTTCAATCACATAACATGGAAATTGATTCCAGACTCCTACAATCCTCTGTGTACAGATGTATCTCCTGTATTCCCTCTTGAATGGTCTTATATTTCATATCTCCTTGTGTCCCCAGGTCTTTGTGTTGCAAATGATCTTGAATAAGATCCTTCATTCTATAATGACTTGTAAGATTTTGAATTTAAAGTGTGAAACTTGTTTCAGTTCAGAAGTACGTATGGCTGCTGTCCTTTGTATTTCTTCTAGAGCAACCTTTTTAATGTGATGGTGAAGTAAACTGAATTCAAAGTTAGGTTCTCAAACTCCTAGTGAGATCTACAAGTTCATGGCTACCATGTCAACAACAATATACTGCACTACTAATTACAATTTTATTATTAACTCTGCTTTGTTTGGAAGAGTTTTGTTAATGGTTTATGAACAGCATCTCATTTCCTTATGTAAAAAGGTTGAATACCTTCTGAAACTTCTTTGTGCTCTTAACATGCTGTATACCGGTGATGCTTCAGCCTTTTCCATTTTAACATGTTTTAGTCTGATGTTTTATCTTATGTGAAAACTCTTATCCCATTCTTCTTATTTTAAACTCTGATCTTAAAAAGACAAGGTTTATACAGCCACTAATTGCTGCTCAAATAAAGCTAAGAAAGCATTCATTAATCAGATTTACTATTTCTTACCATTAGTCAGATTCTACCGTTTCAGCTGCTGATATCCCAGATGATGTTTCCCTGCAGATTTGAGGAAAATTAAAATCTCCCATGATAACTATTTCCAAAGAAACAGGGCTTCTTCCTTGATGAACTTATTTCTTTATTATATGAAATTTAATAATGATTGATTTAATTCTGAATGATATCTGATTTTTGGTATGTAGCACACTCCTAATAACATATTTTAAAATGTTTTTTGGACGTCAGACATAAATTCTGAATACCTTGATTAGGTTTAATTTCTCATCTTTCCCTTCTCTTTGGAAACGTGTACCCATGATTGCTATATTTTTCTCCATCATCCTTTGTAAGCCATGTTTCTGTGATTCCAACTAGAACATAATTGCCTGTTAATTGAGTAGTGTCTATCTCTTGCATTTCTTGTAATGCTCCTGTCATTTTGGTATAAGCATTTAATTACTTGCTGCTTCATTTCTCTCATATATTTATCTTTCCAGTTTAATTCCACACATCTAATATTTTAAATTCATGTTTGTGCTTCCTGCACATAATACCTTGGACTTACCCACATTAAATTTAATTTTAACCTGTAAGAAGTTATCAGATTTTTCCCTTTTGAACTATGTAAAGTAATTATTGAAATCCAATCCTTATTTGCTCATCTTCTATAATAGATCTGTTTGTATCCCTAAGACACTTCTTCTTCCCTTACAGATCTTTTGCTATTGTAATATTTTAATACTCTCTGTTTATTTTATTCTTTAGATTCTATTATATCACCTATGGCAAAGGTGTCTTGAACATGATTTGGTTACTGATATGAAGACACTTGACGTTCATATTCATATTGAGAAATGTTTTTAAATGTTTAAATAAAAGAATTAGAATAATTTATTAAATTGTTTTTTTTTGAAAAGGTGAGAAGAAAGAAAGGGGGAATAAATAATATTCTAATATTCAAGTAATGTTCTTAAAACACTACTGCTGTCTGTAGTTTAGATCCCATTGTAATGCTTACTATTGTGTATTCTATTTTGCAGTGGTCTTTAACTCTGGCCTTGAAGCCAGCATGTCTTCAGGTTTTCATTTCAGCTCAATGGCCCAAATTAGCTCATTATTGGATATTGGATATCTTATCACCAATGTTTTCCTGCTCTTCAGGTACAGTTGCTTTAAAGAGATCTAGCAAACATGCAGACATACGGGCCCTCCAGGACTAGAACAGAAAATTACTTATGCAGAACTCCTATGCAGGAAGGTTGCTGAATTCAAAATGTGTCTCAAAAGACGTGTAAACTTGCTGGATTTTATTATTACAACATACTGCTTTTTATCAACTTAAAATCTTAAAAAACTTAAAAAAGACATTATTTTAGACTATAGTGAAAACAAACAGCACAAAACGATCATATTGTCATCACAGTTTCATTTGAAGTTCTCTAATATGGTCCCTCCTCATTTCAATCTGATTGCAATGTACAGTATAATAAAGCATTGTTGGTCTGGTGGTCTACAGAAAACTTCTATCAGTAAACTTCTTGAAGTTGTATACCTAGATCTGATTCATATTCACTCATGGTATTAAAATCTTTTGATGGCTCAGCTGCCATTTTTGAAATACAATGCCATGCACAAGTATTAATTTCCTTCCAATTCTGTTGAATTACAAATTATGTATATTCCTCTTGTAAAGGTAATATTTAAATCCAAACTTGAATGCGCATACTAAACACTTTTGTGGGTGATAGAAGTTAGGTGTCAAGAAAAGATGCTGAGAAAAGTTTTAAAAAATTAAATATGTTGATTGCATAAATATTCACCCTCCTGCCATGGCAAACCTAATTTTGCTCAGGTGCACAATATTACTTTGACAATTTACATGATTAGTTTTAGTGTTTTTTGTCTTTGTGCTATAATAATGGTTTATATGGTTTCAAAATAAGTATACCTTATTAAACTATGAAAATCAAGGAGCTTCCACAAGAAGTTCAGGAGGGTAGCTGCGTCAGCATGCATAGGCTGCAAGGGAACAAGTAACAGGTTTATTCCATGCAGAAAAAAAGAAGAAAGAAAACACGTTTCGGCTGTGGAGCCTTCTTCAGGTGTGAGAAAGACAAGTCCCCTGTCCCCTGTTCCCGCCTCTCGCTCCTCCTCTCTCCCAGCTTTTGTTCTCCCACTACATTACCTTTGCTTACTGCCTTGTCTTTCTCACACCTGAAGAAGGCTCTACGGCAGAAACGTTGTTTGCTTTCTCAAGAAGCCAGTTTCTCTTGGACATATTACTGTATATCTAATAATGTTACCTTTATTCTCATCAGTTTTTAAAGCCAAGCCTCTGTAACTGTTGTAATATCAAAATTGCTTGTTAATAATGTTGCTTCTACATCTGCAGCAGCTTGATCTTGATTCTCATACACTTGGAAATTAAGTATACAGTAGGCCTCTATAATCATGGATGTACTCATATGATGAAGAAGACTCCACAACCAAAAACATAATTTCTTCTTTCTATTTTTCAGCATGGGATTAACATTTTTGTTTGTTCCTATTAATGTTAATGTTAACTGAATGTTTCAAAAACAGAACAGATAAGAGCACCACAATACATTATACTATAAGAACATAGCTTGGCTGTGAACAATCCTATTAAGAAATACCATCCATAGCATTCTTGTTCAAAATTCCAATGAAAGAACACACACATTAAAATCACACAACTACGCCACAAGTCCATAAAAAAGGATTTGACCAAATACTGTAAGCAGCAGCACTCCAAGCCCCAATTATCTAATCTATGACAATATAGATTTCTTATTTTGAGAGAGGTCAGGTTCCATTTTTGTCAGGGCAGGGAATGCCAATGTTTCCATTGCAGAGTCAACACCTTTGATAAAAACAGGCAATCAACTTTTAGCTTTCCTGTGGGATTCAATTCTCATTGAGTAAGCATGAACTATCAACATCTGGGAAACTGAGTTCAACAAACTGCTCCATGTGAGACCATCAGACAGTGTTAAGAAATAATTTAATATGAAAGTTGTACATTGTATCTGTGGCAAAATGTAATTAAGTGGATTGATAGGCTAAATGACCTCCACTTGTTTTTGTAATGTTTTTTTTTTCTGTTCATATAGTACTTATAAATCCGTTGATTAAGGAAAATTGACTTTGTCTAACATCTGGATAAATACACCCTCCAAATTTGGCCAAATGATTTTGTTGAACATCATGAATTGCTGTGTTTCATGAAAAGTGGTTATTAAATTCGTCTGAGACAGGGATGTATTGCACTGAACAGCAGCGGCTTTACAGAGTGCCATTTGAATTGGCAATCTCCAAGGGAAATCAAGAAGTACAATGCTGAAGCTAAAGTGCACAACATGAAGGGTGCCATAGCACTGTCACAATATATTGTATGTTGACAAATGTTTCTGAAGAACTACTGCCCTTTTCAAAACTACTTTATAACAATGGAGCTAGTGTGCCTCTGATTCTGTGATAAAACAATTCCTGAAATCAATCTGAAAAGCACAGTGCGTCGATAAACCTTTTTCTGCAGAATCTGCCTTTAATCTTTGAGAACTCCAGCGATATTTCACTCTTGGTCTTATTAAAATATCAGTTTCATGTTTAGGCAGTTGTGGATAATCTTTCACCCACCTTAAGCTGTTTCAGAAATTCTAACACCTTAAAATTCTGCATTTTCTTTTCCAAAATATTCGATGCTGTTTTTTTCAAATCCAAGGTTAGATGTTAAAAATGTTATCTGTAATTTTCAACTACCTAATACTTTATTCTGCTTTCAATGTTTAATTATGTAATCAAGCACGCAAATTTACAAATAGTGTTACATGCCTCTAAGGGAAGCTTATAACCAAGCTATTTTTCCCATGTTGTTAAAGATAATTCCTCAAAAGAATTTGTGCCCACAGAGATATGCTACTATGCAATGGCATTAGTTTTGCTTATGAAATAGGATTCAATATTTTATAGCCATTAGGAATAAATTACAGCCAACTAGAACATAGAGGGACTATGTAGCTGCCTGTTTAATTCATGAGCAGTTTAACAAATATGATAAAACAAATGGAATTTATTAGACTGCAAATCATTAGGTGGCTGTGCTTTAATTATAAATGAACAAGCTGGAAATGCTTATTTAGGACACGGTACATCTTCCATAGTGGAACATTAAATATTGCTTTGTGGTTGCCTAACAAAAGGTTAGAGTATTTCATTTAAATCTGTTGAGAGTTGTATAGGAGCTCTGAGGATCTCAAATCTCCTCCTATTGCCTTGCTGTTCAAGTTAATTCACTTTGTCCTTTTGGTAATGATGTTACTGAGAGTTTTCCTTTGTTGTCTTAAATACATTTGCCTAGTCTAGTATTTGTTTCCATAGGAGGTGGGGCATTATCTGTTTGTGAGTATTTAACTTGAAATGGGACATTGATTGGCTTCTCATTATCGAGTGCCTACAGAGGTTTTTCCACAGCTTAAGCACTGAACCCACGGGGGAGAATAAGAAAAAAGTCTGCGAGGCTTCTCCATTCAGGTCCAAGGAGCTTCCGCTCGATCTAGTACTATTTCAGACTCATTTGAATAAAAGCGGAACCAATTTAACAAAAAAATATTGAGAAAAGCTGTGCATGAAGTAGTTGAGAGAAAGGTTTCTGGGAATTGACTGTAGAAGCAAATAGCTCTTTCATATGAGTTCACCAGTGATAGACTATTAAGAAATGGCACTCAAAAAACATGCGCGGTAAGCAAGCTCTCATTTTAATGTATCAAGCAAGCAAACAAATAAACAAACACCTAAGCCGTAATAATGCAAGTGATATGTAGGACTGCATCCATAGTTTTAGCATGCTGCATCATTAATATTCATGGGTTTCTGTGATCTTAATTAAAAGGTTAGCAGAGTGTAGCTTTTGAAATGCATCCAAGGAAAGGCATTAAATAATGATGCACACAAGAACTTCACTTGATTTCATATAGTATACAGTATATTAAATAGAAATACTTTAGTAGGGGTAGGGACAGCTTTTCCGTTAAAGATGGTTCTCCTTTTGGAATGAGCTCAGGCCCTAAGAATTCACACAGGACTGGACAGACTCTCTATTGCTTGTCAAAGGAAGTGATAAGATTTGATTCTTGCCACAGCTTATGTCACACATGTCAGAACACAATTAGCGCCCCAGTTACTCCAAAGATGTACCTGAAATTACCAAAGAAAGTCCTTTACATTCTGTACCAAACAAATTCCACTCATCAGAGAAAAACACTCAGCTGTAACCCTTGTAATATGACTGCACCTTGCTTTTTATAGCATGTTGTGCAAAATGAATACCAAAAGGCCTTTTTTTTTCCTTTGGGTAAACTGCCCACACCAAAATAAATTATCTAATTTTCCCTTAGCAAAACACAGGTCCATAAAGTTCACATAGTCAATCCATTGGTTTCTCTTATCATTGCAGTACCAGCTTGATAAGATCTGCACAACAGTCTTTTTCAGACAATTACTGAGACATTAGTACAATTTTTTTTCCATTCCAAAGGGACTTCACCCTATTGGGTTAGTAGATGCCTTGCTTTTTATTGCTTTTATAATGTATAGCACTTTTCTCTACAGCAATAGTAAATATTTCAGAGGGTACAGTATACAGTATATACATTTAACTTTAATTTTCACTTGGTGTGCATGAGATGTGGATGTACTGTAGCAATATCTTTTGTTCTCTGCTGTCTATACTTCCCAATATTACAACATGTTTAAGGGCACATCCAATCCAGGTAGAAATGGCCAAGTACAAAAAAGGTTAAAGATTCAGTCAATTTTCATCCCGTGTGCTTTTCTGTTTGGGGGCTGTTTATTTCAAAAGTTTGTTTACTGTACTGTTTTTATGCACCATATCACATTATTTCTATTCACAGCTTTAAAAATGCATATACCATAAGATCCTCATGAAAATCTTTCAAATACTAGTGATAGAACATTATTTGAATGATGCCTTTATTCAAAGCAAATTCCAATTGTGTCTGTACAGTAGGAAGTTTCACTGGAGTAATCAGAGTGCAGCATTTTGTTAAAATGTACAACAGTAGGGTCTTATCCAAGATGTAAACCTATAGCGTTTGAGTTGGGTCCATAACAGTTAAAATTACTCTGAAGTTTCTGTATCATACTGTAGATTTGAGCTAACCACCTGCAGCAGTTATAAGGCCTGAACAGAAGTGGACAGTCACTCCAGTTCAAGCCTTTTGTTAATTATCATTCTTCCTCTAATAAACAACAACCTACTGTAACATCAAAAAGAGCATTGTAGCCTTCCTTTGAAATCATATTATGTTTTTATGATTGCATTTTCTTTTCAATCAACATATCCTTGGAGACCACAGACCTACCTCATTATAAAGTCATTAGAAGAATGGGGCAGTTGGTTATGTATTAGACCCTTAGTTAGTATTTCTGGGGGTATAATCTGGATTCTCAGGCCAACACAACAGAAACATTCTCAATATGTTACTTTTTTAAAACATGTATAGTCCTGCAATGTACAAACTTTTTAACATTCAGGAGGTCATATCTGCTTCTTTTAATAATTTAGTATCATTATGATTTGTTAGAAATATACCTTCTGTGAAAATCCCTTTGCCAGGGAGACTGTTCAATTTAAAGCACATTGAGGACTATTTTAGATTGAATTTAGTAGGATGTTATGCATCTTGAAACCAAACGTATTCCAAATGAAGAAAACAAAATCCATAACTGAAGCCTCTGACCCAAAGGGTATGATACTGAAAAGTATGATACACCTTGAATGTGTTGCCGCGGGATAAATGGGTTGGATGTATTCTCTGGGTGCATTATTCAAAGATGAGTAAATCGGCTAACTTGGCAGGCATGTCAGAGCCTGACACCTTGGAACCTTACACTGTGGTGCATCAGAGACAAGGTGGTTTCAGAGACAGTATAGATTTCCATCTGCTTTGTTTCAGAACTGAGGTGTTTCAGTAAAATCTGCTACAGGATTTTAAGATCTGCACCCTTGTTAATTAGGATATACTTCTGCTCAAACATGAACTCCTGCAACCTGTTCTACTGTCTTTCCTAAAGTATTGACCAATGTGGACAAGACTCACAGAAGAGCAATCTATGAAATGATCCCAGTGAAATGACACCATTCCTAAGAGTTTAATAATAATTATTATTCTAATAATAAATGCTTATTAATAAATGCTTACTTTATTTTTATAGCACCTTGAAGTGGCTTCTCAAAGTGCTTTATGATAAAAACAATAAGAGAAGCCAGCAAAATTACACAAATAAAATAAAAGTTTGGAATACAGTAGGAAAGCAAAGGGGAAACATAAAACAATTTAATTAAAAAAAAGGTATGAGTCTGGATTTAAAAGTGTTTTCGGTAATGTGACTCTGATATCTTTAGGGATAAAATTCCAGAGCACTAGGCGCTGTCACCAATTGAAAGTAGACGGGTATGTCAGATAGGTACTGAGGTGCCAATGTGCCATATACAGTAAAGCCTTATAGAAGTTGACATGAAACCTGATAAAAACCCAGTGCAAGGACTCCAGGATAGGAGTAATGTAATCACTAGAACAAGAGCTGGGCAGGATTCTGGCTGCCGATTTCTGGACATACTGAAGTTTATTCAGTGTGGATTTAGATACCCTAGTGAGTATGGCATCACAGTAATCAATTTGACAAAATCCGAAAGCATTGACCACCTTTTTAGCTACAGTTAGCGACAAAATAAGATGTAGTCTGGTGATGTTTCTGAGTTGGAGGAATGACATTTTTACACTTTTTTGACCATGTGGGTCAAACTTCAAGGCAGTATCAAATATCACAGTGCTAACCACAGGTTTACTGCATTGGCTTTACAGAGTTGATGGGAGATGCTGAGAAGCATTACTTCAGTCTTGTCATAGTTTAAATTAAAGAACTTTTGAGTCATTCAGGTATTTATGGCAGAGATGCAATTGGACGGTGCAGAGACAGCCACTTCAGTGTCAGGGAACAAGTAAAGGTTTATTCCATCCCAGGTTTCCTCTCTTCCTCCACCTGAAGAAGGCTCCACAGCCGAAACATTGTGTTTCTTTTTGTATCTTTTCAGCCTGGAATAAACCTTTACTTGTCAAGTAAAGTCATCATCAGTGTAGAAATGTTATTTAGACCGTGATCTTAATAACTGACCAAGTGGGAACATCTAAATGCTGAATAGTAGGGGACACCTTACAAAATTAATGACAGAGAAAAACATACTGTAACAGTTTTATATTGCGTATAATAAATTTGAGAGCAATAAAGTGGGCAAAGGAGGGGCACTATCTCCTTAGTGGTTCAATCAGGGTTTCATCAGCATGATTGCTACAAAGGAACAAGATGTTAATTCCATACTGAAACATAAAAGTAGAGTAGAAAACAACAAAGTTTTGACCAAGAAGTACGTACCTGTAGTGCTCACAGAGATGATGCAGCTATGCACAAATGTATTAAGTTGTTTTATTTTTAAATATAATGTAAGTTTTTAACTGAAATTCAGGATAGATAATGACAGTCAAAGCCAATTTCTGCCAGCTGTTTGAAATCATAATCATTTTTTTAATTTTGTTATGAATATACCTCTCAAAAGCACCTCTTCACTTGCATTTACAGTATGTTGCATGCATTTAAGCCTTATTCATCTTATTAATCTATTCGTGGACAAAGGACAGAGAAAACAAGGCAAAAGGACAGAATTAAAAGTAAACTACATGTCTAACATTTCACCTTATGAATTACTTATCTATACATGAATTGTGCTCCAAACATTACAAGGAAAGAGAAAACAAGAAAGAAGAAAAAATAAATATTCTGTCTCCGATTTACTTCACCTATTACTCACCTACAGTATATGTGAACCATGCTCCAATGTACCAATTAAACCTGAAGAAAAAAATATACTGTATTCTACCTGGCTTTCATTTTGCTTCATGCATAATTCGATACATGGACCGTGCTTCTTACAATTGACTAAAAGAAAAAAGTAAACAACCAAAAAGAAGATTAAAACAATGTCTACACGTGTCTCTATATAACTGAACAAACAAAACAACCTAAGATAGTGGGAAAAACTCAGCTGTATCCTTTTAAAAAATATTCATTTTTGCTATGGATCCAACAAAGAACTTTCAGACTTGGTCAAGAATCTCTGGCTTCTTATAATCAGTCTGTTTCTCCTTTCTCTGCTCAAGTATTATCCCCCATGCATCTCCCATTACAATTCCTGACATCAAAGAAAGGAATTACCTTCAAAAAGGAATGTGCCAAAACCTATTTTTCTCTATTTGTATATCTACCTGAGTGAGGTCCATAAAAGCAAACTCTGTCAGCCACTTCATCCGGTTTCCTAGTTTTTTTTATTATCCCACCTGATTCAGCAGTTTATACTTCCTCTTGTTTTCCTCAGCCCCCATTCTCCTCGGCTCAGGGTTTGTCCAACATCTTACTTCCAGATCATTCTGCAGGTATCCTACAGATTTTTAGGTCTGCCTTCTTTTTTTCATTGTAATGTTCACCTTTCCTTCTGTATCTATCTACATTGTCCAACATGACCCAGCACTTTTGTGAGCTCGAACCCACATTTCTCTCTGTCAATCCCTGCTGCATCCATCTCCTTGAATCTTTGTCTGTCTCGTGTCCTAAATCTGGTTTATATTACTGGCATTCTCTAGGGTCACAATTGAAAACAAAATGGTAGAATAGCAAGGCCACCCCTGGCAGTCCCAGAGGGGATTGTACCTGTGGAAGGACATCGTTATTTTTCTTTTACATTTTCTTTTTTTTTTTGCCTGTCCCATCATATGTCTTCACCGGGGCAAGCAGACATTCACACACTGAGTTTGTATTTTGTTTTGGCCCCGTTAAAGTCCAGTTTG